>NW_019948052.1:10154-17934 GCF_002910315.2 Salvelinus sp. IW2-2015
AGACCTGACTTCACCTGGGGAGTAGAGAGAGAGAGTAGAGACTGACTCACCTGGGGAGTAAGAGAGAGAGTAGAGATGACTTCACCTGGGGGTAGAGGAGAGAGAGTAGAAGACCTGACTTCACCTGGGGAGTAGAGAGAGAGTAGAGACTGACTTCACCTGGGGAGTAGAGAAGAGAGTAGAGAGTAGAGGAACTGACTCACCTGGGGAGTAGAGAGAGAACAGAGTAGAGACTGACTTCACCTGGGGAGTAGAGAGAGAGAGTAGAGACTGACTTTCACCTGGGAGTAGAGAGAGAGTAGAGACTGCTTCACCTGGGGAGTAGAGAGAGAGAGTAGAGAACTGACTTCACTGGGAGTAGAGAGAGAGAGAAGACTGACTTCACTCTGGGAGAGTAGAGAGAGAGAGTAGAGACTGACTTCACTGGGGAGTAGAGAGAGAGAGTAAGACTGAACTTCACCTGGGGAGTAGAGAGAGAGAGTAGAGACTGACTTCACCTGGGGAGTAAGAGAGAGAGTAGAGACTGACTTCACCTGGGGAGTAGAGAGAGAGATAGAGACTGACTTCACCTGGGGATAGAGAGAGAGAGTAGACTGACTCACCCTGGGGAGTGAGAGAGAGTAAGACTGAACTTCACCCTGGGGAGTAGAGAGAGAGAGTAAGAGACTGACTTCACCTGGGGAGTAGAGAGAGAGAGGAAGAGACTGACCAGTGTTTAATAACAGAACACATACAGTATTTTAGACAGACCAGACGAGACCAGAGCAGACAGACAGGACGAGACAGAGCAGACAGACAGACAGACAGACAGACAGACAGACAGACAGTCTGGTCCTCTCATGTCTAATCTAACTACTCCTTCACAGAAAGCACAAACTGGCCCTAACCAGAATAGAAAGAGGAGTGGGAGGCCCCGGTGCACAACTGAGCAAGAGGACAAGTACATTAGAGTGGGTTATGTTTGAGAAACAGACGCCTCACAAAGTCCTCAACTGGCAGCTTCATTAAACTAGTACCGGCAAAACACCAGTCTCAACGTCAACAGTGAAGAGGCACTCCGGGATGCTGGCCTTCTAGGCAGAGTTGCAAAAGAAAAAGCCATATCTCAGACTGGCCAATAAAAATAAAATATGTAGATGGGCAAAAGAACACAGACACTGGACAGAGGAACTCTGCCTAGAAGGCCAGCATCCTCGAGTCGCCTCTTCACTGCTGACGTTGAGACTGGTGTTTTTGTGGGTACTATTGTATTAAGTCTTGTTTTTTACATCCATTGAGAATGAACATAGTTCCTCAGTGTATCTGAAAAATCTTTTCCAGCTCTCTCTCCCGTTCGATGACTCACTCAGAGTGAAACAATGTCACGCTCTGTGGAAACGTCAGAAAATAGGCTGATTACCTGATTACTGATTATCCCTTGAACAAATGCCTACAGCTATTCTGAGCTCACTGGTGCAGGAAAACTGAGGGCCCAGAATATTTTACTTTAGTACCTTGTTGCAAACAGGATGCATGTTTTGGAATATTTTTTTAATTCTGTAACAGACTTCCTTCTTTTCCCTCTGTCAATTCGGTTAGTTTGTAAGTCACTACAATGTTTGTTGTCCATCCTCAGTTTGTCTCCTATCACAGCCATTAAACTCTGTCACTGTTTTAAAGTCACCATGGTCTATGGTGAAAATCCCTGAGTGGTTTCCTTCCTCTCCGGCAACTGAGTTAGGAAGGACGCCTGTATCTTTTGTAGTGACTGGGTGTATTGATTACACCATCCAGACTGCTGAACGTGGAACACTTGAATATGATTTGTATCGATGACACGATGCTTTTGTTCTGACTCGGTACAAGCCTCTTGGTTCTGTCTGATTAGAATATAAAACAGGTCTGCTTCTGTTCTGGAGGTGAACATTGTTCTG
Organism: Salvelinus sp. IW2-2015; assembly: GCF_002910315.2. Classification (NCBI taxonomy): domain Eukaryota; kingdom Metazoa; phylum Chordata; class Actinopteri; order Salmoniformes; family Salmonidae; genus Salvelinus; species Salvelinus sp. IW2-2015. The sequence continues at coordinate 12,068 of NW_019948052.1, forward strand.
TCCTGATTAGAATATAAAACGGGTCTGCTTCTGTTCTGGAGAGGAACATTTGGTTCTGTCTGATTAGAATATAAACGGGTCTGCTTCTGTCTGGAGGTGAACATTTGTTCTGTCTGATTAGAATATAAAACGGGTCTGCTTTCTGTTCTGAGAGTGAAACATTTGGTTCTGTCTGATTAGAATATAAAACGGGTTCGCTTCTGTTCTGGCGGTAACATTGGTTCTTGTCTGATTAGAATATAAAACGGGTCTGCTTCTGTTCTGGAGATGAACATTTGGTTCTGTCTGATTAGAATATAAAACGGGTCTGTTTCTGTTCTGGAGATGAACATTTGGTTCTGTCTGATTAGAATTATAAAACGGGTCTGTTCTGTTCTGGAGAGGAACATTTGTTCTGTCTGATTAGAATATAAAACGGGTCTGCATCTGTTCTTGTGATGAACATTTGGTTCTGTCTGATTAGAATATAAAAACAGGTCTGCCTTCTGTTCTGGCGATGTCTCTGTAATTATTGTATTTAAACTGGATTATCTTTGATTGACTTTATCAACAACTGCTCTCCCTTTTTTTTTTTTCACCTTGGAATGGAAATGCCGTTACACCAGGACATCCTGAATAGCAAGACTGATTCCCCTCTCCTTTTCAGCAAAGAGAGACCGTTACCGCATGTTTTTGTGTGTGTGGTGTGTGTGTGTGTGTGTGTGTACGTGTGTGTGTACGTGTGTGTGGTGTGTGTGTGTTGTGTGTGTGTGTGTGTGTGTGTGTGGTGTGTGTGTGTGTGTGCGTGTATGTGTGGTATGTGTGTGTGTGGTGTGTGTGTGTGTGTGTGTGTGTATGTGTGTGTGTGTGTGTTTGTTGTTAACCGCGACACTCTATATTTATCTCACCAATGGGTGGCATCATAGAACCGGACTCTGTGCCTTAAAGGGATATGTGGTAATTTAACAAGGAATGTCCACACGCGTTTCACATGTTCAATGCCTTTACTTGTAAACTACAGAATATAAAAGGCATCCAAACCGTAGAAGAAGCGATATGCCGTCTGATGTCTCCTTAGTTACGTTACTGACTACAACTTTAGACAGGTAACTATAACGGATGACATTTTTTAAAGTAACCTACACAGAACAGGACAGGACAGGACAGACAGACAGGAGAGACAGACAGGAGGGGGTTTTACGTTCATTTTCCAGCCTACTATTCTTCAAGTGTATGAGAGTCCTCCTCTCCCTCTCTCTCTCTCTCTCTCTCTCTCTCTTCTCTCTCTCTCTCTCTCTCTCTACGTGTTCCCGAAATAGACCACCGGACAGTGGCACCGTACCCAGCGAAGCCACACACGCGCAGTAGGGTCTGCCCCCACCCCTCCCTCCCTCCCCGCCCATAACCGTAGAAAACAACAAACACTCACCTGTAAAGTCGGTTCCTTCCCAAGGCAGCAACAGTAGAGCAGCAGGAGGCAGCGTGCTAACTTCCCATGGTTGTAGATCTACGACCGGGAATCTCGGATCAACGGAAATAAACGTGTTAAACGTACGAGAACAGAGGTCAACTTTTTGCGTCCATTTGGTCACACAGCGGACAGGGCTTCGTTTGTTGAACATTTTATAAGTCTTCTTTTCAGATCGACGTGGGGGGGGGGGGGGGGGGGGTTATTAAATAAAACGTGTGTAACAAGTTATGGATAGAAGTAGAATCAGAGATCGGACCATCACAACAATACCGACTGCAGGTAACGACTAACGACGAGCCCCCACCATTACGGTTTCCGTGTTGGAACGGATCCTGTGACGTCAGTTAGAGAGGGTGTCCTTGGTTCTCGTCGCTCGTAGGCGGTCAGGACCTAAGGATTGGTTCAAAACACCGGCTCAAAATAGTTAAATAAAGAGAAGACAGTGGTTGTATGTGTGTGTGTGTGCTGCTATGTTAATAATTGTAACTATCCAGTAGATGCTGGGCGGTTTTCCCTCACCATCATAAAGTATAATAACTCTGGCTACACCGCGCAATGCGACCTGCTGTCAAATCATGTGGGCCTGGCCACTCCCTCTTGTTTGATTGACGACCGTTCCGTCCAATGGTAAAAGTTGGACGGTAACGGGGGGCGGGGTTTAGAATGAGCTCGCACGTCACGTTAGAACACGTGGAAACGGCAATGTGGCTCGCGCTTTGTGATCACTGCAACACGGGCTCGTTCAGGTGAAAGAGAATAGAGATGGTGGCAGAACAGAGAAGAGACTTCTATGCCTTTATTAAGCTCTCTCCTCTCTCTCTCTCTATCCTTTATTAGTCTCTCTCTCTCTGCTTTTATTAAGCTCTCTCTGTCTCCCTTTATTAAGCTCCCTCTCTCTGCCTTTATTAAGCTCCCCCTCTCTCTCTCTCCCTTTATTAAGCTCTCCTCTCCTTTATTAAAGCTCTCTATCTCTCTCCTTATTAAGCTCTCTCTCTCTGTCTCTCTCTTATCCCTTATTAAGCTCTCTCTCTCCCCTTTATTAAGCTCCCCCTCTCTCTCTCTCCTTTATTAAGCTCTCTTCCTTTATTTTTATATCCTCTTACTATACTCTCTCTCTATCTCCTCTCTCCATTTATTAACGTCCCCCTCTCTCTCTCTTCTCTCTTTCACTACTTATCTCTCTCTACCCTATACTCTCTCATCTCTCTCTAGTCTCTCTCCCTCTTATATCTCTCTCCTTCTATTCATACGCTCTTCCCTTTCTCTCTACTCTCCCCTTTCTCTCCTTATAACTCCCTTTCTCCTATGCTCTCTCTCCCTTTATTAGTCTCTCTCCTTTATTAAGCTCTCTCTCTCTCCCTTTATTAAGCTCTCTCTCTCTCTTCCTTTATTAAGCTCCGCTCTCTCTCTCCTTTATTAAGCTCTCTCTCCTTTATTAAGCCTCCCCTCTCTCTCTCTCCTTTATTAGCTCTCCTCCCTTTATTAAGCTCCCCCTCTCTCTCTCTCCTTTATTAAGCCCTCTCTCCTCTATTAATCTCTCTCTCTCCCCTTTATTAAGCTCTCTCTCTCCCTTTATTAAGCTCCTCTCTCTCTCCTTTATTAAGCTCTCTCTCCCTTTATTAAGCTCTCTCTCTCCCTTTATTAAGCTCCTCTCTCTCCCTCTATTATCCTCTCCTCTCCTTTATTAAGCCTCTCTTCTCTCCCTCTATTAATCTCTTCTCTCCCTTTATTAAGTTCTCTCTCTCTCTCCCTTTATTAAGCTCTCTCTCCCTTTATTAAGCTCCCCTCTCTCTCTCTCCCTTTATTAAGCTCTCTCTCCCTTTATTAAGCTCCCCTCTCTCTCTCTCCCTTTATTAAGCTCTCTCTCCCTTTATTAAGCTCCCCCCTCTCTCTCTCCCTTTATTAAGCTCCTCTCTCTCTCCTTTATTATTAATCTCTCTCTCTCTCTCAGTATGTATATGTAGGTAGAGTTATTAAAGTGAAGATGCATAGATGACAACAGAGTGTGGCATTGGAGGGGGAGGGGGGAGGGGCAATGCAAATAGTCTGGGTAGTCATTTGACTAGATGTTCAGGAGTCTTATGTCTTGAGGGTAGAAGCTGTTTAGAAGCCTGTTGGACATAGACTTGGCGCTCCGGTACGCTTGTCGTGTGGTATCAGAGAGAACAGTCTATGACTAGGGTGGCTGGAGTCTTGACAATTTTTAGGGCCTTCCTCTGACACCGCCTGGTATAGAGGTCCTGGATGGCAGGAAGCTTGGCCCAGTGATGTACTGGGCCGTACTACCCTCTGACACCGCCTGGTATAGAGGTCCTGGATGGCAGGAAGCTTGGCCCCAGTGATGTACTGGGCCGTACTACCCTCTGACACCGCCTGGTATAGAGGTCTGGATGGCAGGAAGCTTGGCCCCAGTGATGTACTGGGCCGTTCTACTACATGGAAATTGTTTTATAAGGTCCTACTTTCTTAAAACAGTTCCAACGGTAATTTTGCTATTTGATTTAGAATTTACGACCCCTTTAAGTATAAAAAAATATATTGAAAAAAAAGATTTGACGAAAAAAAACTTTTGGTCCTTACTAGTTAACCCATTAGTCAATAGAAACACATTGAATAACAGATTCAATACATGGAACAGACAGTCAATATTTTAAAATATTTTTAAAATATATTAAAAGGAAGTTTGTGCTGAAGTATCTGTCCTTTATCTGAGAGATATCAGAAAGATCCGGAAACATTTATTTTAGAATTGTTTTTTTTAACATGCATTGCTTCATACAGTACTTCTATACATGTTTCCAACTGGTACCGGGGAACTTCAGGCTAGTGGTACCGGGGAAACTTCAGGCTACTGGTACCGGGGACCTTCAGGCTAGTGTACGGGGGAACTTCAGGCTAGTGGTACCGGGGGACCTTCAGGCAAGTGGTACCGGGGAACTTCAGGCTAGTGGTACCGGGGGAACTTCAGGCTAGTGGTACCGGGGAACTTCAGGCTAGTGGTACCGGGGGAACTTCAGGCTAGTGGTACGGGGGAACTTCAGGTAGTGGTACCGGGGGAACTTCAGGCAATGGTACCGGGGAACTTCAGGCTAGTGGTACCGGGGGAAACTTCAGGCTACTGGTACCGGGGGAACTTCAGGCTAGTGGTACCGGGGGAACTTCAGGCTAGTGGTACCGGGGGAACTTCAGGCAAGTGGTACCGGGGAACTTCAGGCTAGTGGTACTGGGGGAACTCAGGCTAGTGGTACCGGGGGAACTTCAGGCTAGTGGTACCGGGGGAACTTCAAGGCAAGTATATATACCTACAGTATGGTATAATAATATATACCTACAGTATAGTATAATAATATATACTGTATAGTATAATATATACAGTATAGTATAATAATATATACAGTATAATAATATATACAGTATAGTATAATACTATATACAGTATAGTATAATAATATATAGTATAATAATATATACCTACAGTATAGTATAAAAATGTATAGTGTAGTATAATATTAAATACCTGCAGTATAGTATAATAGTATATACTTACAGTATAGTATAATAATATATACAGTATAGTGTAATAATATATATAGTATAATAATATATACAGTATACTATAATAATATATAGTATAATAATATATAGTATAATACTATATACAGTATAGTGTAATAATATATACCTACAGTATAGTATAATATACATAGTATAGTATAATAATATATACCTACAGTATAGTATAATAATATATAGTATAATAATATATACCTACAGTATAGTATAATAATATATAGTATTATAATATATACCTACAGTATAGTATAATGATATATAGTATAATAATGTATAGTATAATAATATATACCTACAGTATAGCATAATAATATATAGTATAATAATATATACCTACAGCATCGTATAATAATATATAGTATAATAATATTTAGTATAGTATAATATTATATACCTACAGTATAGCATAATAATATATACCTACAGTATAGTATAATAATATATAGTATGGTATAATAATATATACCTACAGTATAGTATAATAATATTTAGTATAATAATATATACCTACATTATAGTATAATAATATATAGTATAGTAATGTATAGTATAATAATATATACCTACAGTATAGTATAATAATATATTGTATAATAATATATAGTATAATAATATATAGTATAATAATGTATAGTATAATATTATATACCTACAGTATAATATAATAATATATAGTATAATAATATATACTATAGTATACTATTATATACCTACAGTATAGTATAATAATATATACAGTATAGTATAATAATATACCTACAGTATAGTATAATAGTATATACCTACAGTATAGTATAGTAATATATATAGTATAATAATATATACAGTATAGTATAATAATATA
>NW_019948053.1:0-6790 GCF_002910315.2 Salvelinus sp. IW2-2015
AACGTAGTAACTAGGACACAGGAGGGCCTTCTGGTTGAAATGTGTTCATCAGCCTGAGGGGTCAGACAGACAGAGGGGCAGTCAGCCTGAGGGGCAGACAGACAGAGGGGCAGCCTCTCTCCTCTCTCTGTCCACAGCTACTGCCAAGCCTCAGGAGCACTGTCTGTCTACCTGCCTTGATTAGTCTGCCATGCTGCCTGGTTCCTGCTGTGTGCGCGTAAGCGTGTCGTGTGCGTGTGTGTGTATTGTGTGTGTTTTTACCATTTCATATGTATATACTGTATTCTAGTCAAGGCCACCCTATTCCACTATTGCACCACATATACTATTCTATCCACGTATCCTACAGCTATACTATATATTATATCAATATACTGTCCATTATGTCTACACATCCATCACGTATTCTACAGATATACTATATATTATATCAAATTACTGTCCATTATGTCTACACATCCCATCACGATATTCTACAGAATACTATATATTATATCAATATACTGTCCATAATGTCTACACATCCATTCACATATTCTACATACATATATTATATCAATATATTGTCCATAATGTCTATACATCACATATATATATTATAAACATATTTCTATCCACATGACTGTCCATAATGTCTAACATCACATATATATTTTAATACATATTCTATCCACATACTGTCCATAATGTCTATACATCCCATCACATATATATATTTATACATATTCTATCCACATACTGTCATAATGTCTATACATCCCATCACATATATATAATATTATATACATATTCTATCCACATACTGTCCATAATGTCTATACATCCCATCACATTATAATATATTATATACATATTCTATCCACATACTGTCCATAATGTCTATACATCACATCACATATATATATTATATACATATTCTATCCACATACTGTCCATAATACTACACATCACATCACATATATATATTTTATATGCCGGACTCCAATCATTGCTCGTATTAATATTTCTATGTTTCTAATACATTATTTTACTTTTTATATTTGTGTATATTGTTGTGTATTGTTGTGGTATTGTTGTGTGTATTGTTAGATATTTCTGCACCGTTGGAGCCAGGAACACAAGCATTTCACTACACCTGCAATAACAATCTGCTAAATATGTGAATTGTGACCAATACCATTTGATTTGTGTGTGTGTTTGTTTGTCTATGTGTGTGTGTCTTGTGTATTAATTCCAGTATGTACGTGTGTGGCAGTGAGTGTTGTGTTGTGCACATTTGTAATGTGTGCATCCGGTGTGAACCAACTTCACTTTCCAGTCCTTTTTTGGAATGGGATGCTAGACGGCCAGGTTGTTGGAAACTTCCTGTTTCAAAGGACCTGAGAAGGAGAAGAAGTGGAGGATAACTTCCTGTTCAAAGGAATCTGAGAAGGAGAAAAAGTGGATGATAACTTCCGTGTTCAAAGGACCTGAGAAAAGAGAAGAAGTGGATGATAACTTCCTGTTTCAAAGGACCTGAGAGGAGAAGAAGTGGGATGATAACTTTCCTGTTTCAAAGGACCTGAGAAGGAGAAGAAGTGGATGATACTTCCTGTTTCAAGGACCTGAGAAGAGAAGAAAGTGGATGATAACTTCCTGTTTCAAAGGACCTGAGAAGGAGAAAAAGTGGATGATAACTTCCTGTTTCAAAGGACCTGAGAAGGAGAAAAATGATGAGGATAACTTCCTGTTTCAAAGGACCTGAGAAGGAGAAGAAGTGGATGATAACTTCCTGTTTCAAAGGACCTGAGAAGAGAAAAAGTGGATGATAACTTCCTGTTTCAAAGGACCTGAGAAGGAGAAAAAGTGGATGATAACTTCCTGTTTCAAAGGACCTGAGAAGGAAAGAAGTGAGGATAACTTCCTGTTTCAAAGGACCTGAGAAGGAGAAAAAGTGGATGATAACTTCCTGTTTCAAAGGACCTGAGAAGGAGAAGAAGTGGAGGATAACTTCCTGTTTCAAAGGACCTGAGAAGGAGAAAAAGTGGATAGTATAACTTCCTGTTTCAAAGGACCTGAGAAGGAGAAAAAGTGGAGGATACTTCCTGTTTCAAAGGACCTGAGAAGGAGAAGAAGTGGATGATAACTTCCTGTTTCAAAGGACTGAGAAGGAGAAAAAGTTGGAGATAAAACTTCCTGTTTCAAAGGACCTGAGAAGGAGAAAAAGTGATGGAAACTTCCTGTTTCAAAGGACCTGGAGAAGGAGAAGAATGGAGGATAACTTCCTGTTTCAAAGGACCTGAGAAGGAGAAAAGAAGTGGAATAATTCCTGTTTCAAAGGACCTGAGAAGGAGAAGAAGTGGAGGATAAACTTCCTGTTTCAAAGACCTGAAAAGCGAGAGAAGTGGAGGATGGAGGATAACTTCCTGTTTCAAAGGACCTGAGAAGGAGAAGAAGTGGAGGATAACTTCCTGTTTCAAAGGACCTGAGAAGGAGAAAAAGTGGAGGATAACTTCCTGTTTCAAAGGACCTGAGAAGGAGAAGAAGCAGATGATATGTTCATGAACGTACATTCTTCTACCTTTGAATCCAGGCCCATATTCATAAAGGGTCTCAGAGTTAAGTGTGATGATCCAGGATCAGGTACCACCGTCCATAAAATCGTATTCGTTATGATCACAAAGGCAAAACTGATCCCAGATCAGCATTTGTACTCTGAGATGCTTCATGATATGATTCTATTCTGAAGCTATACACTTAAATGATGACTCAGCACTGAGGGGGTTATGTTTGAACAGAGGCAGGTTGGGAAAAGATCACTGTCCATTCATTTTAGAATGAAGCTATTTTTACACAGCCTTTACACAGACATACAGTCACAGAGGCTGTGTCCCAATTGGCACCCTATTCCCTACGTAGTGCATTGCTTTCGACCAGAGCCCTCTGGGACTAGGGTGGCATTTGAGATGCAGCCTCAGTCACTATTCTGATCTTTCATTATCCTCCTACAGTACCTCATCCATCCATTATCCTCCAATAGTATCTCATCCATCCATTATTCTCCTACAGCATCGTTCATCCATTATCTTCCAGCAGTATATCATCTATCCATTATCCTCCTACGGTATTTCATCCATCCATTATCCTCCTACGGTACCTCATCCATCCATTATCCTCTTACAGTATCCATGATCCTCTTACGGTATCCATCTATTATCCTCCAACAGTATCTCGTCCATCCATTATCCTCCTAGGGTACATCATACATCCCATTATCCCCTACAGTATCTCATATATCCATTATCCTCCCGCAGTATCGCATCCATCCATTATCCTCATACAATATGTTAACAATCCATTATCCTTCTACAGTATATCATCCATCCATTATCCTTCTACAGTATCTCATCCATCCAGAGTAGTATTTACCAGACAGGTCTGAAACACTACTGTGATTGACAGCTGTATTATATCTGATAACATGAACCCTGACCCGTCCAGAGTAGTATTTACCAGACAGGTCTGAAACACTACTGGGATTGACAGCTGTATTATATCTGATAACATGAACCCTGACCACCTGTCCCAGATAGTATTTACCAGACAGGTCTGAAACACTACGGGATTGACAGCGTTTATATCTGATAACATGAACCCTGACCGTCCAGAGTAGAGTTACCAGACAGGTCTGAAACACTACTGGATTGACAGCTGTTTTTATCTGATAACATGAACCTGACCCGTCCAGAGTAGTATTTACCAGACAGGTCTGAAACACTACTGGGGATTGACAGCTGTGTTAACTGATAACATGAACCCTGACCCGCCAGAGTAGTATTTACCAGACAGGTCTGGAAACACTACTGGATTGACAGCTGTGTTATATCTGATAACATGAACCCTGACCTGTCCAGAGTAGTATTTACCAGACAGGCTGAAACACTACTGTGGATTGACAGCTGTGTTATATCTCATGATTTCTACATGTATAGTGTGTTTTATTCTTGTCTTTCAGATTGAACACAAACTTCAATTATCTGGAGATACAAGGGATTACCTGTAACAAGCCCACACAAGGTCAGAAAACCACCTATCTGGCTACGGCATGTAAACCCCTTCTCTGGCACCACCAGTAAACCACCTCTCTGGCTACACCATGTAAACCACCTCTCTGGCTTACACCATGTAAACCACCCTCTCTGGCTACGCATGTAACGCTCCAACATATCATTATCTGATCAGGAATCATCTGTTAGTCAATCATCCATCTGCATTAGGATAATAGTATATTACTGGTTGTAATGTTGTGGTGACAATCACCGTTTATATAATATTACTGAGAGTATTATATTATATTACATATGATGTTACTAGATATATTACTGAGGTTACTAGATTATATTACTGAGGTTACTATATGATGTACTAGATTATATTACTGAGGGTACTATATGATGTTACTGAGGGTTACTATATGGATTATTACTGAGGTTACTATATGATATTACTGAGGGTTACTATATTATATTAGATGTGATTATATAATACTGAGTGTTCTATATTATATTACTGAGGTTATTATATGATAGGACTGAGGTTATATATTACTGAGTGTTATTATAATATATTACTGAGGTTACTATATGATGTTACTAGATATATTACTGAGGTTACTATATCATTTATATATTATATTACTAGGGTTACTATATGATGTTACTATATTATATGTACTGAGGTACTATATGATGTATTTATTATATTACTGAGGTTACTATATTATATTACTGAGGGTTACTATATGATGTTACCATATTATATACTGAGGGTACTATATCATGTTATTATATTATATTTACTGAGGGTGTACTATATGATGTGACTATATATATTTACTGAGGGTTACATATGATGTTATTATATTATATTACTGAGGTTATTATATTATATTATTAGTATTAATATATATACTGAGGTTATTAATTATATTACTTAGGGTATTATATTGATTACTTATTATATTACTGGAGGTTACTATATGATTACTAGATTATATTACTGAGGTTACATATATGATGTATTATATTTATATTTACTGAGGGTTATTATATTATATTACTATATGATTACAGTATATACTGAGTTACTAGATTATATTACTGAGGGTTACTATATGAGTTACTAGATTATATTACTGAGGGTTACTATATGAGTACTAGATTATATTACTGGGTTACTATATGTGTTGTACTAGATTATAATTACGCAGGTTACTATATGATTTACTATATGTGTTACTAATTATATTACTGAGGGTTACTATATTATTACTTAGGGTTATATATATGTTACATATGATAGTACTGAGGTACATATGATAGTACTGAGGCTTACTATATTATGTACTGAACGTTATATATTATATTACTGAGTGTTATTATAATATATTCTTACTGAGTGTTACTAGATTATATTACTGAGGTGTTACTTATATGATGTTACTATATGATAGTACTGAGGTATTACTATATGATAGTACTGAGGTTACTATATGAGTTATTAATATTTATTACTGAGTGTATACTATATGATGTTACTATATGATAGTACTGAGGGTTACTATATGATGTTACATATATGATATACTGCGGTTACTATATGATGTTATTATTATTTTATTACTGAGTTTACTATATGATGTTACTATATGATATTACTGATGTTACTATTTGATGTACTATATGATATACTGAGGGTTACTATAGATTTGTTATATATGATATTACTTGATGTTACATATATGTATTATATGATAGTACTGGGGTTACTATATGATGTTATTATATGATAGTACTGAGGGTGTTGTTGATGTTTGTATTGTATAGTTGACGGTGTGACTATGAGAGAGGTGTTGTGTCTCTGAAGCTGACCTCTACAGAAGAGGTGAATGAGGTGTGGCTCACATAGGGATCTGCCTACAGAGGATATGTCCTGGTCTATCACCACTGTGAGTACACACATGCACACTCGTGCACAAACACCCGCTCACGGACGAACGCCACACACACTCGCACACAGAGGCAATGACCTTTAGTTTCCACTGACCTTCTTTCCTTTTCACACTCTTTTTCCATCCCCCACTCTCCCTTCTCCCCCACTCTCTCTCTCTCTTTCCACTCCATCCCCTCTCTCTCTCTTCTTAGTCTCTTCTTCCCTCTCTCCTCCTCTCTCCCTAGTTCTCTCCTCTTCCCTTCTCTCATTCCCCTTCTCGTCTCTCTTCCCTGTTCTCTCTCCCTCTCTCCTCCCTTTCTACCTCCCTCTCTTCCTCTCTCTCTCTCTCTCTCTCTATCTCTCATTCCCCTTCTCTCTCTCTCTTTCAGTCTCTCCTCTCTCCTTTCCCTCTCTCCTTTCTCCTCCTCGCCTCCTCTCCTCTTCTCTGTCCTCTTCTCTCTCTCCTCTCTCTCTCCTCTCTCTCTCTCTCTCTCTCTCTCTCTCTCTCTCTCTCTCTCTCTCTCTCTCCTCTCTTCTCTGTCTCGTTCAGTCTCTTGCTTCTCTCTTTCCATGCCATTTAATCTGACGTTCCATCCCCTGATTACACTGAGCTTTCCCACCCAACACTGATCTGGGTTCAGTCCTAGACAGAATGGACTCTTGATGACACTCTTTCCCAGTCTGTTCTAACAGGTCAGGAGACAGTCAGCTATCTGACCCTTCTCTGAGTGGCTTCTGTGTAAAATAATCTGCATCACCTGCTAATCTAGTTGATGTTGTTTCGGACCGTGAAGTGAACAGCAGCTATCTAGATGTTCTT
>NW_019948053.1:6815-17920 GCF_002910315.2 Salvelinus sp. IW2-2015
AACTACTGAAGGACACCAGATATCAGAGAAGACAGGACTACTGTAAGGACAGATAATCAGAGGCGCACTGAAGGACGATTTATAAGAGAACTGTAACAATTTTTCCCAGAGAGACAGAACTACTGTAAGGACAGTATATCAGAGAGACAGACATACTGTAGGACAGATATCAGGAGAGAACAGATACTGTAATGGACAGATATGAGGAGAGGCAAGACTACTGTAGAGGACATATATCAGAGAGATGACACTGTCAAGGACAGATATATTCAGAGAGACAGACATACTGTAAGGACAGATATTATTCCAGAGAAGACAGGACTACCTTGAAGGACAGATATCGAGAGACAGACTATGAACGATAAACATAGTAAAGGACAAGAGTACAGATATGTAAGGACAGTATCGAGAACGGACTACGAAGGAAGATTCAAGAGAGACACTAAGTATCAGTAGGGAGAGACAGACTACTGTAAGGCAGATATCAGAGAGACGACGACTGTAAGGACAGATATTCAGAGAGACAGGATACTTGTATAAGGACAAGTATCGGGAGACGATTAAACTAGAAATCAAAGAGAACAGGACTACTGTAAGGACAGAGATCAGAGGAGGACAGGACACATGTAAGGAAACAGATATCAGAGAGACAGACCTACTGTAAGGAACAGATATCAGAAGAGACCAGGACTACTGGTAAGGAACAGGATATCCAGAGAGACAGGACTTTACTGTAAGGACACGATATTCAGAGAGACAGGACTACTGTAAGAGACTAGGATATCAGAGACAGGACTACTGTAAGGGACAAAGATATCAGAGAGACAGACTACGTAAGGAACAAGATATCAGAGAACAGACTACTGTAAGACAGAATCAGAGGAAGACAGACTACTGTACAGGGAACAGATATCAGAGAGACCAGACTACTTTAAGGAACAGATATCAGAGAACGGACAGACTAATGTAAGGGACAATAGATAACAGAGAGGAACAAGACACTGTAAGGACAGGATATTCGAGAAGACAGACTACTTAAGAGAACGATATCAGAGAGACGGACTACTGTAAGGAACAGATTATTCAGAGGGGACAGACTACTAACCGGATGAGAGACAGGACTCTTTAAAGAAGATATCAGAGAGACAGATCTGGGATACTAGACAGATTGACAGAAGAGGAAGACTACTGTAAGGGTATAGAGACAGTCGAAGACAGATATCAGAAGAGAATACAGACGTATGGACACTTGTAAGGACAGATATCAGAGGACGACTTACTGTAAAGGACAGATATCAGAGAGGACAGACTACTGTAAGGACAAGATATCAGAGAGGACAGAACTACTTAAGCGACCAGATATCAGAGAGGACAGACAAATACTGTAAGGGGACCCCAGATTATCAGAGAGGACAGGACTACTGTTTAAGGACAAGATATCAGAGAGACAGATTACTTGTAAGGACAGATATCAGAGAGAACAGGACTACTGTTAAGGACAGATATCAGAGAGACAGACTACTGTAAGGACAGATATCAGAGAGACCAGACTACCTGCTAAGGACAAGATATCACGAACGAGACAGACTCTGTAGGCAGATATCAGAGGAGGACAGACTACTGTAAGGACAAGATATCGAGAGAGAAAGAGGACAGACAAGAACACTAACTGTAAGACAGATATTCAGAGAGACACAGACTCACTTGTAAGGACAGATATCAGAGAACAGAATATGTAAGGACAGATATCAGAGAGACAGACTACTGTAAGCGAACAGAGTAATCAGAGAGACAGACTACTGTAAGACAGATTTTCAGAGAGGACAGACTACAGTAAGGACAGATATCAGAATGAGACAAGACTACTGTAACCGGAACAGATATTAGAGAGACAAGACTACGTACGACAGATATCAAGAGACAGACTACTGTAAGGACAGATTCAAGGACAGACCTTAAGGACATACTAGAGGAACAGAATTTGAAGATCAGAGAGACAGACTACTGTAAGGACAGATATCAGGAGAACAACTTACTGTAAGGAAGATATTCAGAAGAAGACGACTACTGTAAGGACAGATATCCAGAGAGACAAGATGGATAATGAAACGAGTGACGAATTTACATATAGTCACGAGCCTCTGCTTTCTGAAGCACCTCTCAGCAGGGGGATGCAGCTATTGGCTGGCGCAGACATGGATTGACCTCTTTCATGCTTCACTCTTTCCTTCGTCCTCACCTAATTATCTATCCAATACAATTGCTAAACGTTGATATTCTCTAGATTGGACGGCGCCCTAGATACGCTGTGGACATTGTCTGTTTCCAATGTTTGTATTACCTCTTTGAGGGAAGAGGAGTGGAAACTTGACTGAGAACAAGTGTTCATAGATGCTTACGTCACAGTTCACAGCAGGCTTAATGAGAATATTTGCCAAACCGGGTTGAGCAGGAACACAAGGCGTTCCCACTTAAAAACACCTTGCAAATTAAACACGCTGACTAATAATTTGGGTATGCGGGAAACCAATTTACCATTTGATTGTGTTGTTGTATGTAGCTCGTGCTGTTCTGTCTATGTGGTGTTTGTGTCTTGTGTATTAATTCACAGTATGATTGCCACGTGTGTTGGCAGGTTTGTTGTTGAACGTTTTTGTGTGCATGTAGTTGTGGGTGTGGATGTGTTATGTTGTGTGGTGTTTTGTGTTGGGTAGTACATTGTAATGTTAGTGCATCCGGTGTGAACCAAACTTCACTTTGCCAGTCCTTCTTTTGTAGAATGGAAGCTGACGACCATGTTGTTTGGGAACTCTGTTTTCACTAAAGGACGCCTAGAGAAGAGAAGAAGTGGACGGATAAGTCTGTTCAGGAACTCCTAGTTAAGGTTGAGATAATTCCTGTTTGGTCAAGAGGAGGAGAAAGAAAGGTGGAATGGAATTAGATAACCTTCTGGGTTTCAAAAGGACCTGAGGAAGGAGGAAGAAAAGGGTTGGGATAAACCTTCGCTGTTTACAAGACCTGTGAGAGGAGAAAAAGTGGATGATAATTCCTGTTCAAAAGGAACCTAAGGGGGAAGGAAAGAGGGAGAGAAGAAAAGTTGGATGATAACTTCCCTGTTTCAAAGGACCTGAGAAGAAGAAAAAGTGGATGATAAACTTTCCTGTTTCAAAGGACCTGAGAAGGGAAAAAAAAGTGGATGGATAAATTATTTTTCCGTCTTTTCACAAGCGGACCTGGAAGGGAAGAAGGTGTGATGATAACTTCACTGTTTCAAAGGACCTGAGCAAGGACGAAAGAAGTGGAGTGATAACTTCTGTTTCAAGAGGACTGAGAAGGAGAAGGGAGATACACCTGTCAAAGCTGAGCGGAGGAAGGGAGATAACTTCCTGTTTTAAGGCTGGGAAAAGGAGTGAATCCTGTTAGAAATGAGAGAAAAGAAGTGGAGGATAACTTTCCTGTTGCAAAGGACCTTGAGAAGGAGAAAAAGTGGCATGATATGTTCATAGAACGTACATTCATCTACCTTTTTGAATCGCAGGCCCATCTATTCAGTAAAAGGGTCTCAGAGTTTTAAAGGAGTGCTGATCCAGGATCAGGACCCCACCGTCCATTAAAAGATTTCGTTTTATTTTTCGTTCATGAATCACAAAGGCAAACTTGATTCCAGATCAGGCATTTGTTTTACTTTTTCTGAGATGCTTCATGATATGCATTTCTATTTTTCTTTTGGGGAGCCCAAATTACACTTTAATGATGGGGGGGAATCAAAGCAACTGAGGGGTTTTGTGTTTGACCAAAGGAGAGGGGGGGGGCAGTTGGAAAAGATTCCCTGGTCCATTTTCAATTTTAGGAGGGGAAAAAAAGGGCTATTTTAAACCCAACCAGGGGCTTGTACACAGACATACAGGTTTTCCCAACAGAGGGACGTGTTCCCAATTTGGCACCCCTTATTTTTTTTTCTTTTTTCCCCTACGTAGTGCATTGCTTTCGACCAGAGCCTCTGGGACCTAGGGTTGGCATTTGAGATGCAGGGGGCCTTAAGCCCGCCTCAGTCACTATGTCTATCTCTTCATTTATCCCTCCTACAGTACCTCATCCATTCCACTTATCCTTCCTATAGTATTCTGCCATAAAACATTTCCAATTTATTCCTCCTAACAGCATTTCCTTCCAAATTTCCCCCATTTATCTTTCCCGGGGCAGATTTTTTTTTTTTTTCAAATCTTATCCAAATATTTTTTTTTTCCTTTTCCCTACGGTTTAAAAACCCTTTTTCATTTCCATTTCATATTTCCTCTTTACCAGGTATTCCCATCTTGGGATCCTTTTTTCTTACGTATCCACTCCCCCATTTATTCCCTCCTAACCGGTAAAACCCCCCTTTCCATTTTCCCCATCCATTAAAATCCTTCCTACGTACCTCATCCATCCATGTATCCCTTACAGTATCCATTGATCCTCTTATACGGTATCCATCCTACTATCCTGCCAACCGTATCTCGTCCGTCCCCATTTTATTTTCCTTCCTTAGGAAGCCACCATTTTCCAAATGCCAATTTTTTCCCCGCATTATCCCCCCCCTAACCATTAATCTCAAATATTTTCCATTATTTTCCTCCTGCAAGTATCGCATCATCCATATCCTCATACAATATCTTATTGCCATCCATTATCCTTCGCTACAGTATAGTGCATCCTCCATTATCTCCTTAGGTATCTCATCCATACCGAAGTAGTATTACCAGACAGGTCTGAAACACTACTGGGATTGACAGCTGTGTTATATCTGATAACATGAACCCTGACCCGTCCAGAGTAGTATTTACCAGACAGTCTGAAACACTACTGGGATTGACAGCTTGTTATATCTGATAACATGAAACCCCTGACCCGTTCCAGAGTAGTATTTACAGACAGTCAAACACTACTGGGATTGACAGCTGTGTTCTATCTGATAACATGAACCCTGACCCGTCCAGATAGGTATTTACCAGACAGGTCTGAAACACTACTGGGATTGACAAGCTGTGTTATATCTGATACATGAAAAAAACCCCTGAAAACTCTGTTCAGCAGGTAGTATTTTAAACGCAAGGAAAACCAGGGTCTGAAACACTACTGTGGATTGACAGCTGTGTTATATTTTTTCCAATGAATTCTACATGTGATAAGTGTGTTTTATCTTGGTCTTTCAGATGGAACAAACTTCACTAATCTGGGAGTTAACAAGGGGATTTCCACCTGTTTGTAAAACAAAGGGCCCACAACAAGGTCAGAAAAACCACCTTCTGGCTAAATGTAAACCACCTATCTGCGTTAAAGAACCAATGCTACGCCACTTAACACCTTCTGGCTACGCCACCATTTGTAAAACCACCTTTTCCTCTGGGCTACGGGCCATTGTAAAACCGCAAAAAAACCCCCTCTTTTCTGGCCGTACGCCATGTAAACCACCTCTTCTGGCTACACCATGTAAAACTCGGCTATGCCGAACCCCTTCTGCTAAAACCATGTAAGTCTCCTTTCGGCCAATGTCCACCTCTTTGGTACCCATGTAAACCAATTTCTTTTTTTTTTCTCTATGGCTGTTTAAACCACCACTTTGTAACCCCTGACCAAACCTTTTCTGCCTTTATTTTTTGATTAAAACCCCACCTCCTCTGGTTCTAAAACCATGTAACCACCTCTCTGGCTACGCCATGTAAAAAGAAACCCCACCTTCTCTGGCTACACCCATGTTAAACGCTTTTTTCCAACATTATCATTATCTGATCAGGGAATCATCTGTTAGTCAATCATCCATCTGAATTAGGGATAATAGTATTTTTACTGGTTAGGGATAATAGTATTATTACTGGTTAGGGATAATAGATATATTACTGGTTAGGGATAATAGTATTATTACTGGTAGGGATACTAGTATTATTACTGGTTAGGATACTAGTATTATTACTGGTTAGGGAATAATAGTAGTATTACTGGTTAGGGATACTAGTATTATTACTGGTTAGGGATAATAGTATTATTACTGGTTAGGATACTAGTATTATTACTGGTTAGGGATACTAGTATTATTACTGGTTAGGATACGTTAGTATTATTACTGGTTAGGGATACTAGTATTATTACTGGTTAGGGATAATAGTAGTATTAACTGGTTAGGGAAATAGTAGTATTACTGGTTAGGGATACTAGTATTATTACTGGTTAGGGATAATAGTAGTATTACTGGTTAGGGATACTAGTATTATTACTGGTTAGGGATACTAGTAGTATTACTGGTTAGGGATAATAGTATTATTACTGGTTAGGGATAATAGTAGTATTACTGGTTAGGGATAATAGTAGTATTACTGGTTAGGGATACTAGTATTATTACTGGTTGTAATGTGTGTGACAATCACCGCTATCTATATGATATTACTGAGGGTTATTATATAATATCACCGAGGGTTACTATATTATATAACTGAGTGTTATTATATTATAATATAGAGGGTTATTATATTATATTACTAAAGGTTATTATATGATATTACTGAGTGTTATTATAATATATTACTGAGGGTTACTATATGATATTACTGAGGGTTACTATATAATATCACCAAGGGTTACTATATTATATAACTGAGTGTTATTATATTATAATACTAGATTATATTACTGAGGGATACTATATGATGTTACTATATGATATTACTAGATTATATTACTGAGGGTTACTATATGATGTTACTATATGATGTTACTATATGATGTTACTAGATTATATTACTGAGGGTTACTATATGATGTTACTATATGATAGTACTGAGGGTTACTATATGATGTTATTATATGATAGTACTGAGGGCTGTTGTTGATGTTTGTCTTGTATAGTTGACGGTGGACTATGAGAGAGGTGTTGTGTCACTGAAGCTGACCTCTACAGAAGAGGTGAATGAGGTGGTGGCTCACATAGGGATCTGTCTACAGAGGATATGTCCTGGTCTATCACCACTGTGAGTACACACATGCACACTCGTGCACYAACACCCGRMCARGYARGAACGCACACACACTCGCACACAGAGTCAATGACCTTTAGTTTCCACTGACCTTTCTTTCCTTTTCACACTCTTTTTCCATCCCCCACTCTCCCTCTCTCCCCCACTCTCTCTCTCTCTTCCCTTCCGAATCTCTCATTCCCCTTCCTCTCTTGCTATGTCTCTCTCCCTACTCCCTCCCCTTCTCCTCCCGCTATCTCCTCTTCTTCTCCTCTTCTTCCTTCTTTTCTCCCTCTCTCCTTCTTCTTCTTTCTCTCCCTTTACTCCCTTCCTCTTTCTCCCCCTTCTCCCTTTTTTCTTCCTTTTTCCCCTCTCCCCTTCTTTTTCCTCTCTTTCTCTTCTCTTTTCCTCCCCCTTTTTTCCTTTCTCTCTCCTTCTTTCCCCTCTCCTCTCTGTCTCGTTTCAGTCTCTTTGCTCCTTCTCTTTCCATGCCATTTTAATGTGAACGTTTTAATTCCATCCCCTGCATTACCCCCCCAAACTTGAAAGCTTTTTTCCCCACATTGCAACCTTACTCCGCCACTAAGCGGCGCAAGGAGCAACGCACAACTGGAAGAACACTAACAACTAAAAAAGCCGACACCGACTTAGATCGAAACGCGAAAGCCCAAAGGGTGCGTGAACGCAGCTACAAGCCCGCCCCAACACTTGATCTGGGTCAGTCCAGACAGAATGGACTCTTTTTGAATGAGCTCTTTTCCCAGTCCTGTTCTAAACCAGAAATCAGAGACAGTCAGCTATCTGACACTTCTCTGGAGTGGCTTCTGTTGCTAAATAATCTGTCATCACCTGCTAATATCTTGTTGATGTTGTTACGGACCGCTGAAGTGCACACAGCAGCCATCTAGATGGTCTTCACCATATTTACCAGCAGTCGAGCACCATCCTAGTAATTTACTACAGGGCAAGGTTGTCTACACTATAGACAGTATATCAGTGTCTATATACAGACCTATAGCCATGTTATACTCCCCAGTATATCAGTTGTCTATAAAACAGGCCTATAGCCATTGTTAACTCCCAGATATATCCAGTGTCTATATACAGGCCATAGCATGTAACTCCCAGTATATTCAGTGGGGTCTTATTATAAAAAAACCCAGGGGGAAAAAAAAAACCTTATTTAGGGCCATTTGTTTAACTTCCCCCCAGATATATCAGTTTTTTGTTTCTATATTTAACCCCAGACCTAATTAAAGGCCATTTGTTTAAAAAAACCTTCCCCAGTATATCCAGTGGTCTATATTTACCAGAACCTATTTAAGCCATGTTAACTCCCCAGTATATTCAGTGTCTATATACAGGACCTATAGCCATTTGTTTAACAACTTTTCCCCCAGTTATATTTTTCAGTGTTTCTATATAACCAGGGCCTTTTTATAGGCCAATTGTTTTAACTTCCCCCATATATCCAAGTGGGTCCTATATAAAAAACCCAAGAAAAAACCCCTTTATAAGGCCCAATTTGTAAAAAAACTTCCCCCCCATATATTTTTTCAGTGGGGTCTTTAAAATATTACCCCAGGGGGAAACCTAAATTTAGGGGGGCCAATTTGTTAACCTTTTCCCCCAGTATACCAAAAAAAAGGGTGTTTCTATATAAACCAGGGGACCTTTTATAAGGGGGGCCCCATTGTAAACCCTTTTTCCCCCCCCAGTAAAATTTTTTCAGTTTTGGTCTATATTTAAAACAGCCCTTAATAAAAAAAAGCCATTGTTTTAAAACTTTTCCCCCCAGTAATAATTTTTTTTCCCAGGGTGGGGTTCTTATAATACAGAACCTATAAAAAGCCTATGTTTTAACTTCCCCCAGTATTGTATCCAGTGTTTCTTATATTACAAGGGGGGGGACCCCCTTATTAGGGCCATTGTTAAAACCTTTATCCCCCAAAGTTTATATTTTTTTCCCAGTTTGGTTTTCTATATTCTAACCAGGGAACCATTAGCCCATGGTTAAAAAACTTTTCCCCCAAAGGTATTTCAGTTTTGTCCATATATTTAAAACCAAAGAGCCTATTTAAAAAGCCATGTGTAAAACTCCCAGTATATATCAGTGTCTATATACAGACCTATAGCCATGTTAAATTCCCAGTATATCAGTGTCTATATACAGACCTATAGCCATGTTAACTCCCCAGTATATCAGTGCTATATACAGGCCTATAGCCATGTTAACTCCCCAGTAGTATTCAGTGTCTATATACAGGACCTATAAGCCATGTTAACTCCCAGTATATCAGTGTCTATATACAGACTATAGCCATGTTAACCCCAGATATCAGTGTCTATATACAGGAACTATAGCCATGTTAACTCCCAGTATATCAGTGTCTATATACAGACCTATAGCCATGTTAACTCCCCAGTTATATCAGTGTCCTATATACAGACTATAGCCATGTTATTACTCCCCCCCAGTATATTCAGTGTCTATATACAGACCTATTAGGCCATGTTAACTCCCCAGGATATCAGTGTCTATATACAGCTAAAGCCATGTTAACTCCCCAGTATATCAGTGTCTATATACAGGCCTATAGCATGTTAACTCCCCAGGTCATTAATCCAGTGTCTATATACAAGACCTATAGCCATGTTAACTCCCCAGTATATCAGTGTCTATATACAGACCTATAGCCATGGTTAACTTTCCCCAGTATATCAGTGTCTATATACAGACCTATAGCCATGTAACTCCCAGTATAATCAGTGTCTATATACAGACCTTATAGCCATGTTAACTCCCCAGTATATCAGTGTCTAATATACAGACCTATAGCCATTGTTTAACTCCCCAGTTATATCAGTGTCATATACAGACCTATAGCCATGTTAACTCCCATAATATATCAGTGTTCTATTAACAGGTCTATAAGCCATGTTAACTTCCCCAGTATATCAGTGTCTATTATACAAGGCCTATAGCCATGTTAACTCCCCAGTATATCAGTGTCTATTATTACAGGCCTATAGCCATGTTAACCCCAGTTATATCAGGTCTGTATATAACAGGACTATAGCCATGTTAACTCCCCGATATCAGTGTTCTATTATACAGAAACCTAGCCATGTTAACTCCCCCCAGTATATCATGTCTATATACAGAGCCATAGCCATGTAACTCCCATATCAGTGTCTAATATACAGACCTTTAGCCAATGTTAACTCCCCAGTATAATCAGTGTCTATATACAGCCTATAGCCATGTTAACTCCCCCATATTCAGTGGTCTATATTACAGAGCCTAAAGCCATGTTAACTTCCCAGTATATATCAGTGTCTATAATACACAGACCTATAGCCATGTTAACTCCCCCAGTATATCAGTGTCTATATACAGACCTATAGCCTGTTAACTCCCCCCAGTATCACTCAGTGTCTATCATACATGACCTATAGCCATGTTAACTCCCATGTTTAGTCTACCTTATACAGACCTAAAGCCATGTTAACTCCCCCAGTATATCAGTGGTCTTATTACAGACCTATAGCCATGTTAACTCCCAGTATATCAGTGTCTTATATACAGACCTTATAGCCATGTTAACTCCCCCAAAGTTATATATCAGCACTGTCTATATACAAGAACCTATAAGCCAGTAACTCCCTAGTATTGCAGTCGTCTCTGATTACAAGGACCTATAGGCCGATCTTAATCTTTAGGCCTGCCATGTTACATCTCGTGCCTACTCATGTATATACAGGCCCTAAAGCCATGTAACTCCCTGTGCCTACTCTGTATACAGGACCTAAAGCATGTTACTCCCTAGGCAATTATCAGTCTATATACCAGACCTTACATCCATGTTAATCTCCTGTGCTCCTACTCTGTATACAGGCCTATAAAGCCATTGTGTAGGCTAAATCGCCCTCGTGAGTGTTTCGACCTTACCTCCATCGTTCTTATTTCACGCCAGTAAATCACTTACACGGACTCTCTCCCCTTCGTGCTTACTCCCTGTGCACACCCTAATTCCTAAGCCTGAGGCTAATCACCACTCTATAAAGCCATTCTGTTTAAACATCCCTGCGTGCCATCCATACATTCTATACTAG
>NW_019948054.1:0-3731 GCF_002910315.2 Salvelinus sp. IW2-2015
TGATGAGTAGGAATGTGTATCTAATAGGCTTGCGTTGTTTATCTATTAGGGCTTGGGGCTTTTTTAAGTTCAGGAATGTTCATTTCTCTGTTCATAAGTATAACAACATGAATTGTGCATGAGGCAGAAAATAACACATACGACTCGAGTTTCCCATCAGCTGCAATGATCGGTGTCCCTTTTGCGTCAGTAGTCAGCGGAGAAAGAGATGGTCTTCCACCATCCATCAACAGCCATGGGTCTCACCATCCATCATAGGCATGGGTCTTCACCATCCGATCTAGTCTAATTGCGGTCCATTCACCATCCATCACAGCCATGGGTCATTCACCATCCATTCACAGCCATATTTCACCATCCAATCATAGTCATGGGCTCTTCACCATCCATCACGCCATGGTCTTCACCAGCCACTCACAGCCATAGTCTTCACCATCCTTCATAGTCATGGGTCTTCACCATCCATCACACCATAGGTCTTCACCAATCCAATCATAGTCATGGTTTCACCATCATCACAGCCATGGTCTTCACCATCCAGCACAGCACGGTCTTCACCACCATCACATCATGCGGTCTTCCCCATCCATCACATCATGGTCTTCAACCACCATCACAGCCATGGGTCTTCACCATGTCATCACACCATGGGTCTCACCATCCATTCACAGGCATGGTCTTCACCATCCATCACAGCCATGGGGTCTCACCATCCATCATACATGGTCTCACCATCCATCAATAGTCATGGGTATTCACCATCCACACAGCCAAGTCCTTCACATCGCATCAGAGTCATGTCATTCACCATCCATTCACAGTCATGGTCTTCACCATCCATCACAGCCATCTTTCCCACGGTTCTTCACCATCTATCACAGGCAGCGTCTTCCCCATCCATCACATCATGGCGTCTCACCATCCATCACAGCCAGCGGTCTTCACCATCATCCACAGCCATGGGTCTCTCACCATCCATCACAGCCATGTCGCACCCATCCATCAACAGCCATGGGCTTCACCATCCATCACAGCCATGGGTCTTCACCATCTATCAAGCCATGGTCTGGTTTTGGCAATCTTCACCGTTAGAATCAGCTTTGCAATGCTTTGCTGTTGATACAGTGATGACGTCACATGTTTAAAGTCCGCCACTCTCAAACCATTTTTGAAAGTCCATTCCAGAGAAGGTGCGGCCACTATCAGAAACAAACAGTTCGGGCAAAACACCATGTCGGCTGAACTGGCTTTTTGCAGCATTCAATACTGTGGTGTCAGCTCGTTGAGCTCTCATAGCCGAGTAATAATCAAGTTAATAATTGACTCCATCTTAGGTGAGGATGTTGGACATCACTGGTGGGTGTATATCCTTTTCTTCTTTAAATCAACCTGTACAGGTCAGTTGTGCTAAACACATAGCGGTGACCGTTGGCTGGTTTTGCATCTGTCTGTGCTCTGTGTTGACTTGAGCTGTTCTGGACAGAAGTTTTATGCACGCAGAGGTTGTATCTGTAGCTTAGCAACATCTCTGCAGTCGCTGTGTGCTGTGATAGGAGTTTCTTGAAGATTGTCTGCTGCGTATGTTTTCGCGTGTATTGTGAAGAGCTCGCTGACAGATACTGTCAACACTTTCACATGCAAAAAAACAATGGAGAAATCTTCTCAATCCTGTACATACCTTTTCTGTCTTGAGTCAATGTTTGGAGGCAAATGCAAACAGGTTGCCTTTCTGTAAGAAGGCTGTGCCCAAACACACTGTATCGCGCCTGGTTCAGACGAAGGCCTTTGTGGTGAGAATATGACCCATGGTATGTCACACTAGGGAGGCTTTAAACCAGTTTATTTTGTCACTTCAGGTGACATCTCTAGCCTCTCTGCAGGAGAGCTGTAAGGTATCTGTCATGATCTGCCATCGCCTCTTCGTGTGTGTCACCACATCCATAAAGTAGAATGTCATCTGCGATCACACACACTCCTTTTTGTCCCTGTAGGGCTTGTCTGCACTGGTATTCTGCAGCTGCTGGCTTGATTCCAAATGCCACTCAGCCATCTACAGTTGAAGTCGGAAGTTTACATACACTTTGGTTGGAGTCATTAAAACTCGTTTTTCAACCACTCCACACATTTCTTGTTAACAAACTATAGTTTTGGAAAGTCGGTTAGGACTTCTACTTTGTGCATGACACAAGTAATTTTTTCAACAATTGTTTACAGACAGATTATTTCACTTATAATTCACTGTATCACAATTCCAGTGGGTCAGAAGTTTACATACACTAAGTTGACTGTGCCTTTAAACAGTTTGGAAAATTCCAGAAAATTTTGTCATGGCTTTAGAAGCTTCTTATAGGCTAATTGTCATAATTTGAGTCAATTGGAGGTGTACCTGTGGATGTAGGCCTACCTTCAAACTCAGTGCCTCTTTGCTTGACATCATGGGAAAATCAAAATAAATCAGCCAAGACCTAAGAAAATAAATTGTAGACCTCCAATTTCCAAACGCCTGAAGGTACCACGTTCACCTGTACAAACAATAGTATGCAAGTAGAAACACCATGGGACCACGCAGCCGTCATACCGTACCAGAAGGAGACGCGTTCTGTCTCCTACAGATGAACGTACTTTGATGCGAAAAGTGCAAATCAATCCCAGAACAACAGCAAAGGACCTTGTGAAGATGCTGGAGGAAACGGACACAAAAGTATCTATGTCAACAGTAAAACGAGTGCTATATCAACATAACCTGAAAGGCCACTCAGCAAGGAAGAAGCCACTGCTCAAAACTGCCATAAAAAACCCAGACTACAGTTTGCAACTGGACATGGGGACAAAGATCGTACTTTTTGGAGAAATGTCCTCTGGTCTGATGAAACAAAAATAGAACTGTTTGGCCATAATGACCATCGTTATGTTTGGAAGAAAAAGGGGGAGGTTTGCAAGCCAAAAAACACCATCCCAATCGTGAAGCACGGGGGTGGCAGCATCATGTTGTGGGGGTGCTTTGCTGCAGGAGGGACTGGTGCACTTCACAAAATAGATGGCATTATGAGGAAGAAAAATTGTGGATATATTGAAGCAACATCTCAAGACATCAGTCAGGAAGTTAAAGCTTGGTCGTAAATGGGTCTTCCATATGGACAATGACCCCAAGCATACTTCCAAAGTTATGGCAAAATGGTTTAAGGACAACAAAGTCAAGGTATTGGAGAGGCCATCACAAAGCCTCCAGCTCTGTCAGGAGGAATGAGCCAAAATTCACCCAACTTATTTTGGGAAGCTTGTGGAAGGCTACCTGAAACGTTTGACCTAAGTTAAGCAATTTAAAGGCAATGCTTCCAAATACTAATTGAGTGTATGTAAACTTCTGACCCACCTGGAATGTGATGAAAGAAATGAAACCTGAAATAAATAATTCTCTCTACTATTATTCTGACATTTCACATTCTTAAAATAAAGTGGTGATCCTAACTGACCTAAGACAGGGAATGTTTACAAGGAATAAATGTCAGGAAGTGTGAAAAACTGAGTTGAAATCTATTAGGCTCTAAGGTGGCTCTAAGGTGTAAGGTGTATGTAAACTTCCGACTTCAACTGTATACCTACCTACAGCTGTCTAGAAAGTTGTTAGATAGCTGCTCACTTCATCAGCTTTGACTTGCCAATATCCATCTTTGCCAATGAGTACTGAGAATACCTTTGCATTGGATATCTCTGGTAGAATCTCTTCTATT
>NW_019948054.1:4311-22211 GCF_002910315.2 Salvelinus sp. IW2-2015
CCAACCTCTTGTCACTCTAGAGGTCAACCCATACACTGTTGAATGCTCCTGTAGTGTACTCACAGCCAACTTCTCTGTCATCTAGAGGTCAACCCCATACACTGTTGAATGCTCTGTAGTGGTACTCACAGCCAACTGCTCTGTCATCTAGAGGTCAACCCTACACTGTTGAATGCTCCTGTAGTGTACTCACAGCCAACTTCTCTGTCATCTAGAGGTCAACCCCATACACTGTTGAATGCTCCTGTAGTGTACTCACAGCCAACTGCTCTGTCATCTAGAGGTCACCTTGTACACTGTTGAATGCTCCTGTAGTGTACTCACAGCCAACTACTCTGTCATCTAGAGGTCACCCCATACACTGTTGAATGCTCCTGTAGTGTACTCACAGCCAACTGCTCTGTCATCTAGAGGTCACCCCATACACTGTTGAATGCTCCTGTAGTGACTCACAGCCAACTGCTCTGTCATCTAGAGGTCAACCCCATACACTGTTGAATGCTCCTGTAGTGTACTCACAGCCAACTGCTCTGTCATCTAGAGATCACCTCATACACTGTTGAATGCTCCTGTAGTGTACTCACAGCCAACTGCTCTTCAGGTGTCATCTAGAGGTCCAACTCATACACTGTTGAATGCTCCTGTAGTGTACTCACAGCCAACTGCTCTGTCATCTAGAGGTCAACCCATACACTGTTGAATGCTCCTGTAGTGTACTCACAGCCAACTGCTCTGTCATCTAGAGGTCAACCCCATACACTGTTGAATGCTCCTGTAGTGAACTCACAGCCAACTGCTCTGTCATCTAGAGGTCAACTCATACACTGTTGAATGCTCCTGTAGTGTACTCACAGCCAACTGCTCTGTCATCTAGAGGTCACCTCGTACACTGTTGAATGCTCCTGTAGTGTACTCACAGCCAACTGCTCTGTCATCTAGAGGTCACCCCCGTACACTGTTGAATGCTCCTGTAGTGTACTCACAGCCAACTGCTCTGTCATCTAGAGGTCACCCCATACACTGTTGAATTGCTCCTGCAGTGTACTGCAGCGTTTTCACTAGAAGGTCTTAACTTCACTAGAAGTTTAAATGACATTTAAATTAAGTGTTAAACATCGATGGGTTAATCTCGTCTCACTCTTTCTCCCTCCCTCCAGACGCTAATCTCGTCTCACTCTTTCTCCTCCCTCCAGACGCGTTTGACCGGTGAATACAAGATGGCGTACGACCACCTCAGCCCCAACCTGGTGAAGCTGACGCACAACTGCGACCGTCCGCCCAGCGCTGGGGTCATGGAGTGTCGCAAGACCTTCGGAGAGCCCTACCTCTGAACTCTGACCCCTTTACCCTGACGTGTCACCTCCGACACTTCAGCCTCCACCCGGGCCAGTCACCTCCGTCACTCAGCATAGCACAGCCGTGGGTAGCACCCGTGGGTTAGGGTTCAAGAGATCTTTGTGTCCATGAAAAGCGCTGTATAAAATCCTTGTATTACAACGGTGGCTTTCCAAAAGAGGACTGAGGATTGCTTTAAAGACGAGCTCAGGAATCCCTTTAGAAAGACTTACAGAATGTGTGATGACACGGTGATGTTTTGGGTCATGTGACGGGGCTGACCCAGAGACTGACGGCTGACCAGAGACTAACGGAGCTGACCAGAGACTAACGGAGCTGACCAGAGACTAACGGAGCTGACCAGAGACTAACGGAGCTGACCAGAGACAACGAGCTGACCAGAGACTAACGGAGCTGGCCGACCAGGGTGTTATTATGTAGTCTTGACTAGTCTCACAAAAGGGATGTTTTTAAAATCCCATCTCATCACCTGGTTGTTAAAGGTTCTGGACGTACCCCTCTGGATGGATGGAGATCGTACTCATTAACGTAACAACGGTTTCACACATTTTGACGTGTTCTATTTCAGGGGACTTATGTTTTTAAGAAATCTTGTACAAATTGTTACATAAAATACAAAATGTACTTTATATACGACAGTAGTAGTAGGGACCTTTTATAAAACAACATTTGTATTATATAGTCAAATATTAGAGACTAATATCAGCAATATTTTACTTAACTTGAATTCTATTTATACAAAGTAAGACTTTTATTTATTTTAGTCTGTTTATTTGTTTGCTGGATGTACTGGCTTCATGTCAGGTGAAACATCCATTCCTCTCCTCCTGTGGTTGATGGATGTACTGGCTTCATGTCAGGTGAAACACCATTCCTCTCCTCCTGTGGTTGATGGATGTACTGGCTTCATGTCAGGGTGAAACATCCATTCCTCTCCTCCTGTGGTTGATGGATATACTGGCTTCATGTCAGGTGAAACATCCATTCCTCTCCTCCTGTGGTTGATGGATGTACTGGCTTCATGTCAGGGTGAAACATCCATTCCTCTCCTGTGGTTGATGGATGTACTGGCTTCATGTCAGGTGAAACATCCATTCCTCTCCTCCTGTGGTTGATGGATTTACTAGCTTCATGTCAGGGTGAAACTCCATTCCTCTCCTCCTGTGGTTGATGGATGTACTGGCTTCATGTCAGGTGAAACATCCATTCCTCTCCTGTGGTTGATGGATGTACTGGCTTCATGTCAGTTGAAATATCCATTCCTCTCCTCCTGTGGTTGATGGATGTACTGGCTTCATGTCAGGTGAAACATCCTTCCTCTCCTCCTGTGGTTGATGGATGTACTGGCTTCATGTCAGGGTGAAACATCCATTCCTCTCCTCCTGTGCTTGATGGATGTACTGGCTTCATGTCAGTGAAACATCCATTCCTCTCCTCCTGTGGTTGATGGATGTACTGGCTTCATGTCAGGGTGAAACATCCATTCCTCTCCTCTCCTCTTGTGATTGATGGATGTACTGGCTTCATGTCAGGGTGAAACATCCATTCCTCCCTCCTGTGGTTGATGGATGTACTGCTTCATGTCAGTGAAACATCCAATTCCTCTCCTCCTGTGGTTGATGGATGTACTGGCTTCAGTCAGGTGAAACATCCAATTCCTCTCCTCGTGGTTGATGGATGTACTGGCTCATGTCAGGTGAAACATCCATTCCTGTCCTCTCTGTGGTTGATGGATGTACTGTGCTTCATGTCAGGTGAAACATCCATTCCTCTCCTCCTGTGGTTGATGGATGTACTGGCTTCATGTCAGGGTTAAACATCCATTCCTGTCCTCCTGTGGTTGATGGATGTACTGGCTTCATGTCAGGGTGAAACATCCATTCCTCTCCTCCTGTGGTTGATGGATGTACTGGCTTCATGTCAGGGTGAAACATCCATTCCTCTCCTCCTGTGGTTAATGGAGTACTGGCTTCATGTCAGGGTGAAACATCCATTCCTCTCCTCCTGTGGTTGATGGATGTACTGGCTTCATGTCAGGTGAAACATCCATTCCTCTCCTCCTGTGGTTGATGGATGTACTGGCTTCATGTCAGTGAAACATCCATCCCTGTCCTCCTGTGGTTGATGGATGTACTGGCTTATGTCAGGGTGAAACATCCATTCCTCTCCTCCTGTGGTTAATGTCTGTTAGAAAGTTTAGTAGTATTTACAGTGAGGAGTGTAACTGTCTCTGTTACTGCACCACTCTGATGTCCATCGTAAACTGAACTGAGCTGGTTTGAAGTATTGTATCAGTGAGGGCGTTCAAAGATTCACTCAAATCAACTGAAGTCGCTTTAAAACTGCCAAAATGTTGCGTTAAATACTTCATTTCCCGCTGCACTTCACAACAGATGTTGTTGTTGACAAGACGTATCCCGAGTATGGTTGATTCGTTTATAAATATCTATTACAGAAATACCCATACTGAGTCAAATACTTTGACGTTTACAAAACTGATTGACCTCTGTTTTTAAAGTAATGTGCGATTGTAAAACTGACTTTGACATCTTTGGCACAACATGCTGTATGAATCGGCTCTTCAGATATCAGTATTAATATCATTAAAGTGAAAGTACCTTTTAAAGTACCTTCGAGTTAAAGTTGGAGTACCTTTTAAAGTACCTTCAAGTTAAAGTGAAGTACCTTTTAAAGTACCTTCAAGTTAAAGTTGAAGTACCTTCAAGTTTAAGAGTGAAGTACCTTTAAAGTACCTTCAAGTTAAAGTGAAGTACCTTTTAAAGTACCTTCCAGTTAAAGTGAAGTACATTTTAAAGTACTTCCGTTAAGTACGTAATTTAAAGTAACTAAGTTGAGTACCTTTTAAAGTACCTTCAAGTTAAAGTGAAGTACCTTTTAAAGTACCTTCAAGTTAAAGTGAAGTACCTTTTAAAGTACCTTCAAGTTAAAGTGAAGTACCTTTTAAAGTACCTTCAAGTTAAAGTGAAGTACCTTTTAAAGTACCTTCAAGTTAAAGTGAAGTACCTTTTAAAGTACCTTCAAGTTAAAGTGAAGTACCTTTTAAAGTACCTTCAAGTTAAAGTGAAGTCTTTAAAGTACTCAGGTTAAGTGAAGTACCTTTTAAAGTACCTTCCAGTTAAAGTGAAGTACATTTTAAAGTACCTTCAAGTTGGAGTACATTTGGGACCTCTGTGTACTGTTAAGAACATGTAGTTACCCTTTTGATAATATCGAGGGAATATTGCTACACGACAGTAGGTTCCGTGTTTCATGTCCTTTCATATTCTCTGTACTTCCTGTACGTGTGGGCCTCTCTTCAGGTGTTATAAACTGTGAATAGTGGGKTTATGACAGGGAATTTACAAGGAAAGGGTGGGTTGTTCAATAGTTTTGAGGTAACTGTCTGTTCCCCTTCAAAAAAACTTTTTTAGATTTTAATTTATCTGTTTTAGAAGCAAAAAATAATAATCCAACACGGTACTATGGTACAGTGTATGTACTGAACAACAATATAAACGGTACTATGGTACAGTGTATGTACTGAACAACAATATAAACGCAACATGTAAAGTGTTGGTCCCATGTTTCATGAGCTGAAATAAAAGATCCCAGAAATGTTCCAAAAGCTTATTTCTCTCAAATCAAATGTTGCGCACAAATTTGTTTACATCCAAATTTGTTTATCCTTTGCCAAGATWACCCAAATCAAGAAGCTGATTAAACAGCATGATCATTACACAAGTGCACCTTGTGCTGGGGGCAATTAAAGGCCACTCTAAAATGCGCAGTTTTGTCACACAACAGAATGCCACAGATACCTCACGTTTTGAGGGAGCGTGCAATTTGCATGCTGACTGCAGGAATGTCCAACAGAGCTGTTTCCAGAGAATTGAATGTTCATTTCTCTACCGTAAGCCGCCTCCAACATAATTTCAGAGACTTTGGCAGTACATCCAACCGGCCTCACAAACGCAGACCACATGTAACCACGCCAGCCCAGGACCTCCACATCTGGCTTCTTCACCTGCGGGATCATCTGAGGAGGAGGGGGGTGCTGAGGAGTATTTCTGTCTGTAATAAAACCCTTTTGTGGGGGAAAAAAATAATTCTGATTGGCTGAACCTGGCTCCCAAGTGGGTGGACTTGGCTTCCAAGTGGGTGGGCCTATGCCCTCCCAGGCCCACCCATGTCTGCGCCGCTGCCCAGTCATGTGAAATACATAGATTAGAGGCCTAATGATCTTTATTTTAATTGACTGATTCCCTTCTATGAACTGTAACTCGGTAAAACCTTTGAAAGTGTTGCATGTTGCGTTTTATATTTTAGTTCAGTCTAGTTCTGTTAGGAGCTATAAGTCCAGAGTTGGGCTTCAGTAAGAAGGATTCATACCATTGATGTGTAGGTGAGTCTAGAGTCGGGGTTCAGTAAGAATGATTCATACCATTGATGTGTAGGTGAGTCTAGAGTNTTCAGTAAGAATGATTCATACCATTGATGTGTAGGTGAGTCTAGAGTCGGGCTTCAGTAAGAATGATTCGTACCATTGATGTGTAGGTGAGTCCAGAGTTGGGCTTCATTCCATTTCAATTCAAGTCAATTCTCTTCAATGCTTTTCAATTTTGGAATTTGGTTAACTTTCTAAATCGACCAATTTGAAATGGAATGGAGCCCGTACCCTGACTGAGTCCCTGCAGCAGTCACACGTTGTAATTTCCCCAAACCGGAGGCCAGTTCAGTTCTGGTTTCTAACCCACGTTAAGGACGTCAGGCCCGACAAAGCGTACCGACGTTCGATAACTTGATACGTCCTCAAACGTTTTAGATATGATCCTAAGTCTAGGTTCATCTATATACACGTGTTCTGTTCTTCTTCCATACAAGGTACTATATGAGTAACAACCTACGTTTGGGTTCATTGTTCAGCAGCACAAAGGAATGTTCCGTTGGCACCTGCAGTCAAAACCGTTTTTGGGGGGGGGGATTAAAATAAGTGGTTGAAGTAGCAGGACGTCGGTGGCTATGATGTCATAGCTGTTTATACCCAGCCTGTTATACTGATGATACCAAGGTCAGCCTTTGGCGATGTATTTGTCTTCAGTTCATTTTACATCATGTTTGGTGATTTTATGTGTGTGGGGGGGGGGGAGAGAGGTGTACACCTGAACATAGATTATAATGCTTTCAGTTGTCTGAGTGGAGAACAACCGTTGAGTCCACTTGACCAGGTAAACACTTGAAAATCCTCCCGGGTTTACAGTGCCCAGCAACATCTCTCTCTCGCCAGGGAAAATACTTCCAACTCAGAATGAAATCCTTGAAGTACCTGTATGACATCATAGTGTCCCCCCTTTTAACAGATACGTTAAACACCTGTCCTGTAGACGGAAACGTCACCAGTCATCTTACCTAAAGTGAGGCACACCCTGGTGACCTCCAATTACAATGTAACAACAGACTGATGTCATTGGCTAGAAGAGGAACCTCTGTCAAGAAGGGTCCAATGAGAGCTGGCCACTTCAATGATTGACAGCTGAGAGCACCAATCGCAGAATAGCGCTACTATGCAAACATGAAACGGACGTTGCTATTTTGAACGCTAAAGATTGTTACCAACCAACTAAGCGGTTTATTAAAAGAGACCTGGACTGTCAAAAAAATATCACTCATGAATATCAGCAGTGTGAACAGTTTTAAATCGTTTTTGTTGTCGATCTCTGCAGATGAAGGGCTCTATTCAATCCGCGTGGCGGAAGTTCAGTTTTGTAGGGTGATGGAAATTTAAAGGCTGTGTTCCTGCTTTAGCAGAGACTGCATTGACGGTAAACAGTGCGTATGTCCGCCCCGTGGGGAAATGACCTTTACATTCCAATCACAGAATCTACAGACTGAATAGAGCTCGAGAAGGTTAATGTCCAAACAAAATGTTTCTTTGTATTTAGGTCAATGTATAATATTTGATCTGCTCTTTGTAGAGAAGACATTTTATAAAATGTTCCTAGTGTTGTTTTACAGCTCTGTACGACGGGTCTGTGGATCTGATGATGAGATGAATCATGTACTGTTTGACTGGATCATCAGAGTTGTCTCTGACTGGAAATAAAATCACTTCTACCCGTGGATAATCGTGTGTGTTTCTACACGGGGATTAAATCACTTCTACCCGTGGCCAATCGTGTGTGTTTCTACACGGGGATTAAATCACTTCTACCCGTGGCCAATATCGTGTGTGTTCTACACGGGATAAATCCACTATACTCCGTGGCCAATCGTGGTGTGTTCTACACGGGGATTAAATCACTTCTACCCGTGGCCAATCGTGTGTGTTTCTACACGGGGATTAAATCACTTCTACCCGTGCCAATCGGTGTGTTTCTACACGGGGATTAAATCACTTCTACCCGTGGCCAATCGTGTGTGTTCTACACGGGGATTAAATCACTTCTACCCGTGCCAATCGTGTGTGTTTCTACACGGGATTAAATCACTTCTACCGTGGCCAATCGTGTGTGTTTCTACACGGGGATAAATCACTTCTACCCGTGGCCAATCGTGTGTGTTTCTACACGGGATTAAATCACTTCTACCCGTGGCCAATCGTGTGGGTTTCTACACGGGGATTAAATCACTTCTACCCGTGGCCAATCTGTGTGTGTTTCTACACGGGATTAAATCACTTCTACCCGTGTGGCCAATCGTGTGTGTTTCTACACGGGGATTAAATCACTTCTACCCGTGGCAATCGTGTGTGTTTCTACACGGGATTAAATCACTTCTACCCGTGGCCAAACGTGGTGTGTTTCTACACGGGGATTAAATCACTTCTACCCGGGCCAATCGTTGTGTTTCTACACGGGGATTAAATCACTTCTACCCGTGGCCAATCGTGTGTGTTTCTACACGGGATTAAATCACTTCTACCCGTGGCCAATCGTGTGTGTTTCTACACGGGGATTAAATCACTTCTACCCGTTGCCAATCGTGTGTGTTTTCTACACGGGATTAAATCACTTATACCCGTGGCCAATCGTGTGTGTTTCTACACGGGGATTAAATCACTTTTACCCGTGGCCAATCGTGTGTTTCTACACGGGGATTAAATCACGTCTGAGATGGATGTTTACACCGACATCCACAGCCTTGACAGCGAACGCCGGGGGAAAATGACCTTTGAAAGACACATTGTCAACAACACACTTTGTTGTATATATTGTTTCATAATAGACCTTTTGATTGAATCCTGCTTCAGTTTTAAATGACCCCAGAACATTGTTTTCATACAACATAATTAACCAATCAACCACCCCTTTTGCTGAATATATTTAAAAAAGGATTTAATTGCAGTATGGATTGTAAGTACAACATATGAATAGTTTACTATACATCAATACATTCTCTTTGCATCCATCTGACCCACACAAGTGTATTGCATACATACATAACACATGACACTACAACGCTGACGGTTAATGTAATAATGGTTACATATGGGTCGTATGTAATGAACTACACCATTCCTGGGTTTCTAGACACAGAATCATTTATATGAGAACTCAAAAGCTGCTGTACCTCTCCGCACCTGATAAACCAGTTTTTTGTTGTCGTTTTTTTTTTACTCTAAAAGAAATGACTGTATGACATTTTTCTAAATGAACCGAAAAGCGTCTTGTTGTCGTGACTCCTTAAACAACTTCTAAATAACTCTAACTCCATCCAACTGGCAACAACTGACCCAATGCCCTAACAACCATGGACTCCTGTGTGTGTATGGCTGGACAACTTCTATAATTACTGAGTCTCTCTTCAGGAGTTGTGGACAGACAACCTCTACTGCTGCACATCAGTTCTGATAAGAGTCTCTTCAGGAGTTGTGGACAGACAACCTCTACTGCTGCACATCAGTTCTGGTGAAAGAGACCAGAAATAGTCCAACCATGGAGGTGTCCACTGATTCAACAATACCTGGCTCAACATAGACAACACAATCCCCTCTGTCAACAGTAACACTAGGGAATCCCCTCCCTATACCGTGACAGCCTTGAATGTTAGTGACTGACAACACAATCCCCTCTGTCAACAGTAACACTAGGGAATCCCCTCTGTCAACAGTAACACTAGGGAATCCCCTCTGTCAACAGTAACACTAGGGAATCCCCTCCCTATACCGTGATAGCCGTGAATGTTAGTGACTGACAACGACACAGTTGGGCGGTGATTATTTAAATGACTTCCTGACACGCCTTTTTTCCCCCCTCCCTCCTCATTGTAGTACGATGTACTACAATACCCATAATGCTCTGTACAGTACAACATATTCAGTTTAATCTTAGTAAAAAATAAATAAAATAAAAAACATTCCTGAAGCCTAACATAATGGTGTCTGACCTCTGACCTCAGATGGAGACGGGGCAGATAATAACACGGTCCTCCAGCATCACACTGAGCACCAGGAACACGAAGTAAAGCATGAACATGGTGAGGCCCAGAACACGGCTCATCTTCCACCGACACGCCGCGATGCTGACGATGACGAAGATGAGCATGACGAAGAGGAGCACGATGGCACAGAACAGACCGTTGGAGTTCACCGCCACCGGTACACCGCCTTGCATCGCCGAGAAGATCAACCATGGGACGGGCCAGGCTGGAGTGTGCTAGAGAGGGAGAGTGAGAGACAGAGAGAGAGGAGGGGTGGAGACAGGAGGATGTAGAGAGTGAGAGAACAGAGAGAGAGGAGGGGTGGAGGCAGGAGGATGTAGAGAGTGAGAGAGCAGAGAGAGGAGGGGTGGAGGCAGGGGGATGTAGAAAGTGAGAGACAGAGAGAGGAGGGGTGGAGACAGGGGGAATGTAGAGAGTGAAGAGACAGAGAGAGAGGAGGGGTGGAGACAGAGGGATGTAGAGAGTGAGAGAAGAGAGAGAGGAGGGGTTGGAGACAGAGGATGTAGAAGAGACGTGAGAAGAGAGGAGGGGTGGAGGCCAGGAGGATGTAGAAAGTGAAGAGACAGAGAGAGAGGAGGGGTGGAGACAGGGGGATGTAGGAGACGGAGAGAGAGGAGGGGTGGAGACAGGGGAGTGAGAGACGGAGAGAGAGGAGGGGTGGAGCAGGAGGATGTGAGAGTGAAGACAGAGAGAGAGGAGGGTGGAGGACAGGGGGATGTAGAGAGTGAGGACCAGAGAGAGAGGAGGGGTGGAGACAGGGGGATGTAGAGAGTGAGAGACAGAGAGAGGAGGGGTGGAGACAGGGGGATGTAGAGAGACGGAGAGAGAGGAGGGGTGGAGACAGGGGGATGTAGATGAGACGGGAGAGCAGGAGGGGTGGAGGCAGGAGGAATGTAGAGAGTGAAGAGACGGAGAGAGAGGAGGGGTGGAGACAGGAGGATGTGGAGAGTGAGGAGACACGAGAGAGAGGAGGGGTGGAGGCAGGAGGATGTAGAGGAGATGGAGAGAGGGGAGGGTGGAGACAGGAGGATGTAGAGAGTGAGAGACAGAGAGAGAGGAGGGGTGGAGACAGGAGGATGTAGAGAGTGAGAGACAGAGAGAGAGGAGGGTGGAGGCAGGAGGATGTAGAGAGTGAGAGAGGGAGAGAGAGGAGGGGTGGAGACGGAGGATGTTAGAGAGTGAGAGAGCAGAGAGAGAGGAGGGGAGGCAGGAGGATATGTAGAGAGACGGAGAGAGAGGAGGGGTGAGACAGGAGGATGTAGAGAGTGAGAGACAGAGAGAGAGGAGGGGTGGAGACAGGAGGATGTAGAGAAGTGAGGAGACAGAGAGAGAGGAGGGGTGGAGACAGAGGATGTAGAGAGTGAGAGACAGAGAGAGAGGAGGGGTGGAGACAGGAGGATGTAGAGAGTGAGAGAAGAGAGAGAGGAGGGGTGGAAGGCAGGAGGATGTAGTGAGTGAGAGACGAGAGAGAGGAGGGGTGGAGACGAGAGAGAGGGGGGTGGAGACAGAGAGGAGGAGGGGGTGGAGACAGGAGGATGTAGAGAGGCGAGAAGCGAGAGAAGGAGGGGTGGAGGCAGGGGGATGTTAGATGAGGGAGAGAAGAGAGGAGGGGTGGAGACAGGTGGGATGTAGAGAGACGGAGAGAGAGAGGGGGTGGAGACAGAGGGATGTAGAGAGACAGGGAGGAGAGGAGAGGGGTGGAGACAGGAGGATGTAGAGAGACAAGAGAGAGGAGGGGTGGAGACAGAGGGATGTAGAGAGAGAGACAGAGAGAGAGGAGGGGTGGAGGCAGGGGAGAGGAGAGAATCACTTTTGAGAGTAGTACAAAAAGTGCCTTGATCGTGTTACTAGAGACAACGGTAACACAGTTCATAGTGATATCTCTGTAGTGATAGTGGGTCTATACTAAACCCCATAGTGATATCTCTGTAGTTACAGTGGTCTATACTAACCCCATAGTGTACCTCTGTAGTTAAGTGGTCTATACTAACCCATAGTAGTGATATCTCTGTACGTTTATACGTGGTCTATACTAACCCATAGTGATATTCTTAGTTACAGTGGTCTTATAGCTAACTCATATGTGATTATTGTCTCTCTAGTTACAGTGGTCTATACTAACCCCATAGTGATTTCTAGTGATAGTGGTCTATACTAACCCTAGTGATATCTCGTAGTGATAGTGGTCTATACTAACCCCATAGTGATATCTCGTAGTTACACGTGGTCTATAACTAACCATAGTGGATATCTCTTAGTTACTAGTTGGTCTATACTAACCCCAGCCAGTAGTGATGATGCTCTGTAGTGATAGTGGTCTATACTAACCGATGTGATTCTATGAATGTGATATGCCCATCTGATATAATCTGTGTTACAGTGGTCTATAACTGAACCCATAGTGATATCTCTGGGTGAGTGATAGTGGGTCTATACTATACCCATAGTGATATCTCTGAGTTACGAGTGGTCTATACTTAACCCAATAAGTGATATCTCTGTTAGTGGATTAGTGGTCTATATAACCCGATAGGTGATATCTCTTAGTTAAGTGGTCTATACTAAACCCCATAGTGATATCTCTGTATTACAGTGGTTATACTGACCGACTAGTGATACTTCTGTAGTGATAAGTGGTCTATGATAACCCCTATGCAGTGATATCTCTCTGAGTTAACAGGTGGTCTATACTAACCAAAATGGGCTAACTAACAGTGATATCTCTGTGACAGTGGTCTAATACTAGGCCCAGTAGTGAATTATCTGCTGTAGTTAAACCGTGGTCTATAGATATTAACCCGATAAGTGATATCTCTTAGCGTGTATAGTGGTCTATCTAAACCGATAGAATGATATCTCTATGATTACAGTGGTTATTACTAAACGCCAGTCTGAATTCCTGTGTTGACAGTGGTCTACTACTACCCCATAGTGATATCTCTGTAGTTCGATGGTGTAAGCTATACTTACCCCTTCATAGTGATTATCTCCTGCTTAGTGATAGTAGGTGTCTATAAACGTGAAAGACATATGACCCCCATCCAGTGATTCTGTAGTATAGTGGTCTATACTAACCGCCATAGTGATATCTTGTAGTTACAGAGGTCTATACTAACCATAGTGGATTATCTCCTGTAGTTACAGTGGGTCTTCTAACCCAAGTGATATCTCTG
This sequence comes from Salvelinus sp. IW2-2015, assembly GCF_002910315.2. Classification (NCBI taxonomy): domain Eukaryota; kingdom Metazoa; phylum Chordata; class Actinopteri; order Salmoniformes; family Salmonidae; genus Salvelinus; species Salvelinus sp. IW2-2015. The sequence goes on from NW_019948054.1 coordinate 17,277, forward strand.
TAGTTACAGGTGTCTATACTAACCCCATAGTGATATCTCTGTAGTGATGTGGTCTATACTAACCCATAGTGATATCTCTAGTGATAGTGGTCTATACTAACCGCATAGTGATTCTCTAGTGATAGTGGTCTATACTAACCCCATAGTGATATTCTGTAGTAAGAGTTATCACATGGGATCTCTGATACGTAAGGGTCCTCATATGTATTCTCTAGTATAGTAGAGGTCTAATAGCTAACCCATAGTGATATCTCTGTAGTTAAGTGGTCTATACTAACCCCATAGTGATATCTCTGTAGTTAGTGGTCTATACTAACCCCATATGATATCTCTTAGTGATAGTGGTCTATACTAACCCCATAGTGATATCTCTGAGTGTACGTGGCTCTATACTAACCCCATAGTGGATAATCTCTGTAGTTTACAGTGGTCATACTAACCCCATAAGTGATATCTCTGTAGTTTACAGTGGTCTATACTACCCATATGGATATCTCTAGTATACAGTGGTCTATATAACCCCATAGTGATATCTCTGTAGTTACAGTGTCTATACTACCCCATAGTGATTCTCTTAGTGATAGTGGTCTATACTAACCCCATAGTGATATTCTGTAGTTAAGTGGTCTATACTAGCCCCAATAGTGATAATCTCTGATTACAGTGGTCGTATACTAACCCCATAGTGACTATCTCTGTAGCTATAGTGGTCTATCTAACTAAGCCCCATAGTGATATCTCTGTAGTTACAAGTGTCTATACTAACCCCATGAAGTGATATCTCTTAGATTAGTGTCTTATCGTAACCCCATAGTGATATCTCTGTAGTACAAGAGTCTATACTAACCCCATAGGATATCTTGTCGTTCAGAGGTCGTATACTAACCCCATAGTGATTTCTGTAGTTACAGAGGTCTATACTAAACCCATAGTGATACTCTGCTAGTGATAGTGGTCTATACTAACCCATAGTGATATCTCTTAGTGATAGTGGTCTTATAAACCATAGTGATATCTCTAGTGATAGTGGTCTATACTAACCCTCATAGTGATATCTCTGTAGTTACAGTGGTCTATACTAACCCCATAGTGATATCTTCTCTAGTGATAGTGGTCTTACTAACCCATAGTGATATCTCTAGTGATAGTGGTCTATACTAACCCATAGTGATATCTCTTAGTGATAGTGGTCTAATACTAACCCATAGTGATATCTCTGTAGTGATAGTGGTCTATACTAACCCCATAGTGATATCTCTTAGTGATAGTGGTCATTTATACTAACCCCATAGTGATCTGTAGTTTACAGTGGTCTATACAACGTATCCCGATAGTGGTCTATTAATACCCATAGTGATATCTGTTAGTAACAGTGGTCTATACTAACCCATAGTGATATCTCTCTAGTGATAGTGGGTCTATACTAATCCCCATAGTGATAATCTCTTTGTGATAGGTGGTCTATACTAACCCATAGTGATATCTCTGTAGTTACAGTGGTCTATACTAAACCATAGTGATTCTCTGTAGTGATAGTGGTCTATAACTAACCCCCTAGTGATATCTCTGTAGTTAGTGGTCTATACTAAACCCCCATACTGATATCTCTGTAGTGATAGTGGCTTACTACTAACCCATAGTGAATATTGCTTATGAAGTGGTCTATACTAAACCCATAGTGATATCTCTGTAGTTTTACAGTGGTCTATACTACCCCATAGTGATTTCTGTAGTGAGTTCTATTACGTACGGATACTTGTAGTATGGGCTCATCCCCCATATGGATATCTTACTGTATTAGGGTCTAATACTAACCCCATAGATACTCTCTTGTAGTATTTAGTGGTCATACTAACCCCATAGTGATATCTTGTGTGATACGTGGTCTATACTAACCCATAGTGATATCTCTAGTGTAGTGGTCTAACACGAATTGATTCGGTACAGTGCTATACTAACCATAGTGCTATCTCTGTATGTATACAGTGGTCTATACAACACCCATATGATATCTCTGTAGTTAACGTGGTCTACTACTACCCATTAGTGATATCCTCTTAGTAAGTTGGCTATTACTAACCCCATGTGATATCTTCGTAGTGATAGTGGTCTATACTAACCCAAGTATAATCGAAGATGTGGATCCCACTTGCAGTGGACAAGCCATTGTCTCCCAGTTCGTTTACCGCGCACTTGATGACACTAGTGATGAGGTCAGGGCATGAGGTGCCGCTTGCGGATCGTAGACCCCTGGAGATCTCCTGCTGAAGATGCTTATGATCTTCAAGCCACCTCTAGGGGAGTACAGCCAGTCAACAATCAGACTCACCTCACCTAGGGAAACAGCAGCTCAAACAATCAGACGTCACCACCTAGGGAGACAGCAGTCAACCAATCAGACTCACCCACCTAGGGACGACAGCAGTCAAACCCAATCAGACTCACCACATCATGGGAGACAGCAGTCAACCAATCAAGACTCCACACATCTAGGCGAGACAGCAACATCAGATCACACCAGGGAGACAGTCAACCTAGACTCACACATCTAGGAGAACACAGCATCAACATCGATCACCACTAGAGACGCATCACAATCAGCTCTACCCACTAGGGAGACAAACAGTTCAATCAACCAACACGACTCACCCACCTAGGGAGACAACAGTCATCAACACAATCGTCCTCCGCCATCCTAGGGAGACTCAAACAGTCAATCAAACAATACCAGACTCTCCATTCGATAAACCAGCTCAACTTAGCCCACTCAGGCGCAAGCAGTCAATCAACCATATCTTAGTCTCACCCCATCGGCAGACCATGCAGTCCATCAACCAATCCGTCCTACACCATCTAGGCAGACAGTCACGTCTAATCAATCCTATCAGCGTCTCCCTCATCTAGGCATGCACAGCTCTAGTCAAAGTCAACCAATCTAGTCTCACCCAACCTAGGCATGACGCAACAGCCATCAACCAAATCAGTCTCCACTCCCACTAGGACGAAGCAGTCAACCTAACAATCATGTTCGCCCCACTCCCAGTGCAGCACATTAACAACGTCAGTGCTCCCCAGAGACAGCACGAACCCAACATCCAGGACTCTACACATTCTAGTCGTGACAAAGCAATCAACTACCAGCTCACACAATCCCCTAGGAGCAGCATCATATACTAACTCACACCCCTCAGGGAGACAGCAGTCAATCAACCATCACACTCACTCACCTACGGAGACAGCAGTTCAGATGCAACCAATCAGTCCTCACCCACCTAGAGACACAAGTCAGTCAAACCAATCAGTCTCACCCCTCTGCGGATGCAGACAGTCAGCAAGTCAACCAGTCAGTCCTCACCACTAGGAGCCAGCAGTCAGTCAACTATCTAGTCTCACCCACTAGGGAGCCAGCAGTCAGAACGCAATCCAGTCTCCACCACCTAGGGAGCCCAGCTATCAATCACCAATCAGTCTCTCCCACACTAGGGCATCATACAGTCTCATCAACTCAACTCTGAGTCCACCCCACCTAGGGACGCAGCAGTCAATCAATCCATCAGTCTCACCCACTAGGGAGGCAGCAGTCGTCAATACATCAATCAACAATGTAATTTTCAATACGACAAATACATTGCACATACGTTGTTCATGCGAGTGTAGACGGAGGCAGGATTCACCGCAGACCAGCGTTAACCCCAGATAACGGAGGCTCATCATTGCTTATTGTTTATAGTCAGGTGGTGGTCGGAGTTGTTATGCGTTGGAGAGATGTCAAACCCCAAGGGCTCCCGACGTTAGCCCTATCTTTAGCCATACGTTATAACTAATCGTTTACGCCCTATCGTTAGCCCTATCGTTAGCCCTATCTTTATACCTATCGTTAGCCCTATCGTTAGCCCTAATCAAGTTATCCTATCTTATACTATCGTTAGCCCTATCTTAGCCTATGTTAGCTCTATCTTATCCTATCGTTAGCCGTACGTTAGCCCTAATGTTAGCCTCCTCGTTAGAACCTATGCCTTAGCCCTATCGTTAGCCCTATTGTTAGACCCTATCGTTAGCCCTATCGTTAGACTATCGTTAGTACAGTTTCCCGCTCAGCCAGTCAAACTGTTCCTGGCTCTGGCAAGCCCCAATGGTGGAAAAACTCCCCCGACGACAGGTCCAGCGGAGTCAATCACCACCTTCCGGAGACACCTGCAACTCACCTCTTTAAGGAATACCTAGGATAGGATAAAGTAATCCTTCTAACCCCCCCTCCCTTACAAGAGTTAGAATGCCATTCTATTGTAAAGAGTGGTTGTTCCACTGGATATCAATAAGGTGAATGCACAATTTGTAAAAGTCGCTCTGGATAAGCTGCGTCTGCTAAATGACTTAAATGTAATGTAATGTTAAAATGTTAGCCCTGTCGTTAGACCTATCCGTTAGCTTATCGTTAGTCCCTATCGTTATACTATGTTAAGACCTATGTTAGCCTATCGTTTAATGCCTATCGTTAGCCCTATTGTTATGCCCTATCGTTATGCCCTATCGTTAGCCCTATGTATACTATCCGTTAGACCTATCGCTTCGACCTATCGTTAGCCTATGTTAGTCCTGTCGTTAGCACCCTGTCGTTATACCTGTCGTTGAACCCTGTTCGTTGGCCTGTCGTTAGAACCGTTGTTTGGCCGCGTTAGACCCTTCTTTATACACATCGTCTGCTCTCTCATTGACCCTTTCCTTATAACAATCGTTAAACAATGTTAGACCCATCGTTAGACCATCGTTGGACCTATCGTTTAGACTATCGTTTAGGCCTATCGTTAGATCTATCGTTAAGCTGTCGTTAGACCTATCGTTAGCCTGTCGTTAGCCTAATCGTTAGCGCCTATCTTATATACCTTATCGTTAGCCCTACGTTAGGCCCTACGTTAGCCTAATCGTTAGACCTAA
>NW_019948055.1:0-1961 GCF_002910315.2 Salvelinus sp. IW2-2015
GTGTGATATAGTGTAACTGCTATTCCGTTCATAATGTATGTAACGAAACATATCCAACAAATGGAGTGTCACAGATTTACATACAGAACAATATGAATTGCCGTGAGACCAGTAGTCAAAATTMAATTAGTTTGAGTATTACTGTTTGGGACCAGGAAATCACACATTACATAGCTATCATTACTACTTATGCATTCAACAATGCTAGCAACGTCATTGTCTTGGCAAATCCCCATCTTCATTGTTGGTCACAATATTTTCTTCCTTATGCGAGGGAAAATGGAGGATGACTTTGACATCTTAGAACAGACAGATCTTTGGTTTGTATGGCAGCTAGCTATCTCTGAAGGATACTGCAGATCAGAAATGGCTTCCTATTGAATAATATACTGTATTTGTGCAATGATCAATGCAATTCACTGTGACTCGGGGTAGGTATCCAACTGAGATATCTATGGTACTGTATAGAACGAAAGCATGAATTAACATATCAAACCAAATACATTTTGTTGCTATTTACATAGTAAATACACTTTTTGCGGTGCGAATAAGATTCGAGCAAAGAGGAAGACACTCTGGGGTTTGAGTTGATTGCAATCCATGCTGAAATTGCAACACACAATAAAGACTAATGACTGCCTGGGCCATCTCCAGGATCTTATGTACAGTTGAGGGACATCTCTAAATTTCCCTCTTTAGTCTACAGTGCCTACTTTACGTCAACCCTGATTCTCTATTCTCTCATTTCTATTTGCTACTGAAATCTGCTCATAACCATCAGCATATAATAAGAAGCAAAATGGAGAGAGCTTGTCAACAAAGACAGCAGTTTGAGTCACTCAGGAAATGAGAATACTGTGCATTTCACTGCTTAAAACTCTCATCTTTGAAACGGTTGTATCCTCTTAAGTGACACAGCTCCCTCTGTGCAAATAAATGTTACCATAAAGCTGCCTCTCCATAGCGATAAGTACCGTTGCTCTTCCTCTCAGTTCTCCCTTTCATTTTTATATGGAAATCCGACATCAGAGTCTGGCAATAGAACTGCTGTGGGGTAGGAATGATGTGGAGGATCGGAGGGACATGAATAGAACATTTGCCTACAGTATGTTAATTGTCACATAACTAGTGTAGTTTTATTTGTCACTGGACAGAGTAGTTTGAAAGAGATAGTTCTCCCAAATTACTAAATMACTAATTTGTTTCCTTACATGTGTGACACTACCGGTCAAAAGTTTTAGAACACCCACTCATTCAAGGGTTTTTCTTTATTTAACTATTTTCTACATTGTAGAATAARAGTGAAGACATCAAAACTATGAAACAACACATATGGAATCACGTAGTAACCAAAAAAGTGTTAATAAACAAATCAAAATKTATTTTATATTTGAGATTCTTCAAATAGCCACCCTTTGCCTGGATGATAGCTTTACACACTCTTGGCATTTTCTCAACCAGCTTCATGAGGTAGTCACCTGGAATGCATGTCTTCTTAAAAGTAAATTTGTGGAATTTATTTCCTTCTTAATGCATTTGAGCCAATCAGTTGTGTTGTGACAAGGTAGGGGGGTATACAGAAGATAGCCCTATTTGGTAAAAGACCAAGTCCATATTATGGCGAGAACAGCTAAAATAAGCAAAGAGAAGCGACAGTCCATCATTATTTTAAGACATGAAGGTCAGTCAATACGGAACATTTCAAGAACTTTTAAAGTTTCTTCAAGTGCAGTCGCAAAAATCATCAAGCGCTATGATGAAACTGGCTCTCATGAGGCCCGCCACAGGAATGGAAGATCCAGAGTTACCTCTGCTGCAGAGGATAAGTTCATTAGAGTTACCAGCCTCAGAAATTTCAGCCCAAATAAATGCTTCACAGAGTCCAAGTAACAGACACATCTCAACATCAACTGTTCAGAGTAGACTGGGTGAATCAGGCCTTCATGGTCGAATTTCTGCAA
>NW_019948055.1:1986-17898 GCF_002910315.2 Salvelinus sp. IW2-2015
GCAAGAGAGAGATTACTTTAGGTTCACATAAGAATGGCAAGATGCAGTGGAATGATATACAGTACAGTATATGCATATACATAATGAGATGTGTTAATGTAGGGTATGTAAACATTATATTAAGGTGGCATTGTTTAAAAGTGGCTAGTGATACCATTTTTTACATCATTTCCATCAATTCCCATTATTAACGTGCTGGACGTTGAGTCAGTAATGTTGGCAAGCGGCACTAAATGTTAGTTTGTGGCTGTATCTATACAGTCTGAATGGCCCTGGAGATAGAAGCTGTTTTTCAGTCTCTCGGTCCTGCTTTTGATGCACCTGTACTGACCTCGCCTTCTGGATATAGCGGGGTGAACAGGCAGTGGGCTGCGGGTGGTTGTTGTCCTTGATGATCTTTAATGGCCTTCCTGGGGTTTTGCAAAAACAATCGGGTGGTCCCTGGAGGGCAGGTGCTTTTGCCCCCGGTGATGCGTTGTGCAGACCTCACTACCCTTGGAAGAGCCTTACGGTTGTGGGGGAGCAGTTTGCCCGTACCAGGCGGTGATACAGCCCGACAGAAGCTCATCCGATTGTGCATCTGTAGATGTTTGTGACAGGTGCTTTTTGGGACAAGCCAAATTTCTTCAGCCTCCTGAGGTTTGAAGAGGCGCTGCTGCGCTTCTTCACAACGCTGATGGGTGGGGCGATAATCCCACCATCCAACCGCAACCATCTAACAATCCAAAGGTTGGTGTGTTTAGAGTCTCGTAGGGACAAGTGTAACATTTTATTTTAACCGAACCCTTATTCTAGAACTTAAGTCCAATTCACCATTCACCTAATCTGCTAAATCAAATTCCCCTAACCTTTGTCGTTATTAGTTCCCTAAACTTTCCATGTAAAAATTATCCTAACCTTTGTTCGTTAGTTCACGCTAACCATCAAAGTAAATTTCTCTCTGTAATTCTCCTTCATTGTTAATCCTTTCAAGACGTAAAGGTTACCATCATCCAATTCCGTATGCTAATTGTATGACCGGGTAAGACGCATGATACTACACGTCCTCTAATACGTGTGATATAGTGTAACTGCTATTATCCGTCATAATGTCTATGTAACGAACCATATCCAACAAAATGAGTGTCACAGATTTACTACAGAACAATATGAATTGCCGTGAGACCAGTAGTCAAATTGAATTAGTTTTTTGAGTATTACTGTTTGGGACCAGGAAATCAACATTACAATAGCTATCAATTACTACTTATGCATTCAACAATGCTAGCAACGTCGAAATGTCTTGGCAAATACCCATCTTCATTGTTGGTCCACAATATTTCCTTCCTTATGCGAGGGAAAATGGAGGATTGACTTTGACATCTTAGAACAGAACCAGATCTTTGGTTTTGTATGGCAGCTAGCTATCTCTGAAGGATAACTGGCAAGATCAGAATGGGCTTCTGCTTGAATAATATACTGTATTTGTGGCATGGATCAATGCAATTCACTGTGACTCGGGGTAGGTATCCAATCTCGAGATATCTATGGTACTGTAATAGAACGAAAGCATGATTAACATATCAAACCCAAATACATTTTGTTGCTAATTTACATAGTAAATACACTTTTTGCGGTTTGGCGAATAAGATTGCGAGCAAAGAGGACAGACACTCTGGGTTTGAGTTGATTTGCAATCCATGCTGAAATTTTGCAACACACAATAAAGAACTAATGACTGCCATGGGCCATCTCCAGGACTTAATTGTCAGTTGAGGGACATCTCAATTTCCCTCTTTAGCTACAGTGCCTACTTACGTCAACGCCTGATTCTCTATTCTCTTCATTTCTTATTTGCTACTGACAATCTGGTCCTCATAACCATCAGCATATAATAAAGAAGCAAAAGTGGAGAGAGTCTTGGTCAACAAAAGACAGCAGTTTGAGTCACTCAGGAAATGAAATACTGTTGGCATTTCACTCTTAAAACTCTCATTTTGAAACGGTTGTTATCCTCTTTAAGTGACACAGCTCCCTCACCTGTGCAGAATAAATTGTACCATAAAGCTGCCTCTCCATAGCGATAAAGTACCGTTGGCTCTTCCTCTCAGTTTCTCCCTTTCAATTTTTTATATGGAAAATCCGAACATCAGAGTCTGGCAATAAACTGCTGTGGGGTAGGAAATGATGTGGAGGATCCGGAGGACATGAATAAACATTTGCCTACAGTATGTTAAATTGTCAAACATACTAGTGAGTTTTTAATTTGTCACTGGCACCCGAGTTAAGTTTGAAAGAGATAGTTTCTCCCCAAATACTTAAATTACTAATTTGTTTCCTTAATGTGTGACACTACCTGGTCCAAAAGTTTTAGAACACCCACTCATTCAAGGGTTTTTTCTTTTAATTTAACCTATTTTCTACATTGTAGAATAACAGTGAAGACCACTCAAAACATGAAAACAACAACATAATGGGAATCAGTAGTAACCCAAAAAAGTGTTTAATAAACAAATCAAAATATATTTTATTATTTGAGATTCCTTCAAATACCACCCTTTGCCTGGATAAATAGCTTTACACACTGCTTGGCATTTTCTCAACAGCTTCATGAGGTAGTCACCTGGAAAATGCATGTCTCTTAAAAGTAAATTTGTTGGAATTTATTTCCTTCTTAATGCATTTGAGCCAATCAGTTTGTGTTGGGTGAACAAGGTAGGGGGGTCATACCAGAAGATAGCCCTATTTGGTAAAGAACCAAGTCCATATTAAATGGCGAGACGAGCTCAAATAAGCAAAGAGAAAGTCGACAAGTCCATGCAATTATTTTAAGACATGAAGGTCGTCAATACGGAACATTTCAAGAACTTTTAAAGTTTCTTCAAGTGCAGTCGCAAAAACCATCAAGCGCTATGATGAAACTGGCTCTCTATGAGGCCGCCACAGGAATGGAAGATCCAGAGTTACTCTGCTGCAGAGGATATAAGTTCATTAGAGTTACAGCCTCAGAAATTTCAGCCAAAATAATGCTTCACAGAGTCCAAGTAACAGACACCATCTCAACATCACTGTTCAGAGTAGACTGGGTGAATCAGCCTTCATGGTCGAATTTCTGCAAAGAAACCACTACTAAACGGACACCAATAAGAAGAAGAGACTTGTTTTGGCAAGAAACACAAGCAATGCATTAGACCGGTTGAAATTTGTCCTTTGGTCTGGAGTCAAATTTTAGATTTTGGTCCAACCCACCGTGTCTTTGTGAGACGCGGTGTGGGGTGAACGGATGATCTCTGCATGCGTATTTCACTGTAAAGCATGGAGGAGAAGGTGTTATGTGTGGGGGTGCTTTGTCTGGTGACACTGTCTGTGATTTATTTAGAATTCAAGGCACACTTAACCGAAATGGCTACCACAGCATTCTGCAGCGATACACCATCCCATCTGGTTTTGACTTAGTGGACTATCATTTGTTTTTCCACAGGACAAATGACCCAACACAACTCCAAGGCTGTGTAAGGGCTATTTTACCAAGAAGGAGAGTGATGGAGTGCTGCATCAGATGACCTGGCCTCCACAATCCCCCGACTCAACAATTGAGATGGTTTGGGGATGGTCGGACCACAGATTAAGGAAAAGCAGCTAACAAATGCTCAGCATATGTGGGAACTCCTTCAAGACTGTTGGAAAGATTCCAAGGTGAAGCTGGTTGAGAAGAATGCCAAGACTGTGCAAAGCTGTCATCAAGGCAAAGGGTGGCTATTTGAAGAATCTCAAATATAAAATATATTTTGATTTTTTTAACACTTTTTTTGGTTACACATGATTCAATGTGTTTTTCATAGTTTTGATGTCTTCACTATTATTCTACAATGTAAGAAATAGTAAAAAATGAAGAAACCCTGGAATGAGTAGGTGTTTAAACTTTTGACCGGTAGTGTAACAAATTTAAGCTGAGCACCTCCTTTATCGGAAGTGCAGGGTTTGCCTTGTAAAATACCAGTGTTTCTCTGTGGCCATCTGCTGCAGCAGATTCCTTATACCTGTGAGTTGACTGAAATAAATCACTCTAATATCACCTAGTATGCACTGTGCAAGAAAATGTGATGAATACAAAGGATGAAACAGCTCTTTGGGATTTTCTCTTTGGGATCTTCGTAGGATACTGTATTGTGGAATGTCATGCTGCTTTCTTTCCTGAATTAAGAAGGTAGATACTCACATATGTCTGTGGTTAAAAGAAACAAGAGTTTCCCCACTTTAGGGAGACAACATACAGGAATCAATAATCGATTTTCTGTTTATACTTGGCAACCAGTTCCAACACCTACATAAATCATTGTTTTTTCCCCCACTGTCAATGATATTATTTTGTGTTTGCTATTTTAGTCAGTTACCTAAGAGACAGACGCAACTAACTTTTGGTGGCCAGTCATTTTGGGGTCATTCAGAGTTCAAAATACAGGGATGTGGCTCTTAGGCAAATCTGCTCTGTCTGGGGAATAACAAGTTAGTGCTTCAAAGTGTTGATGGAGCAATCATCTTCTTGGCTATTTAAACATTTGTCATAGCTAACCTCTACCACTGAATGTTTGGGCCAGCCGCTCTACCTCTACCTCATCATCACATACCACTGTGCTCCTGGGCACTTGTGAGAACAGATCCGACCCATGTAGATATTAATGCACTGTCAGACTACTTCACAGTGGCTGCACTCAGGACAGAGGATCATCAGTCTTACACCAGTTTTGCAAATTCTTCAATGACCCTCCTCGGCTTGCGGCATTTCAAGAGTTTTCCCCAGTAGCTAATCTAACTTGTTCAGTCAACCCTACCAACTCTGCATAATTCACAAACTTTTCAAACGCAGCGGCGACTGTATGTTTTACAGATAGGAAATAAAACAAAATTGTAATAATATGGGTTTACTTCAAGGCAACTACCACATGCGACATACTGTCATGTATATTATTATAAACTGTTCGATCCCTGAATGCTGATTGGCTGAAAGCCGTGGTATATCAGACAGTATACCACGATATGACACAAATTGCTTGTTTACTTTTCTAATTACGTTGTTACCAGTTTATAATTGCATCAAGACACCTTGGGGGTTAGTGATATATGGCCAATATACCATGGCTAAGGGTTGCATCAGGCAATCCGCATGTCATGACGTTCCCTCTTTGGTACAGCAGCCACAATCCCCCTCTCTCTGTCTCCTACAACCAGGCTGCTGTGTCAGAGAGGTCGTAAATTATCTCCTCATGGCCACGTATAGAGAGAGAGTGAGTTTTCATAGAGAGAACAAAGGAATTTCTTCCACCTCACAGAACTTGAGGTCCGAACAACATTTATGTTCTGGAGAAGGTATAAAAGATCGGTGAAGAATCCAGCTACGAACTGGTCGTTTGGTACAATTTGTGAAACTCATGGAAGACAATATGGCCACATTACCATAACGCAATTTATATAATAGCCTCAGATATGAGGCTTACATCTAATTGTTGTATAAGATGAAGGATGATACTGTTTGTGAAATTGTGTAATGTGATTTTGGACTGTTTTAATGAAGGAAACTCCCAATTCCCTTTGGAGTTTAACTAAATCAGAGGACCGCCCATGAGCACAGTTATGGTCTGGTGTCCCTGGGACAGGCCCTTTTCTGCTCTTCCGAATAAAACCCCACCCGGGTTTTTCTATCACCAGACCAGCTTACCTAGATAAACGAGAGGGCAAAGTTTGAGAGGAGAGCGAGCTTACCTCAATTATGAGAGGGCTAAGGGTTGAGACGTTTGCTGAATCTTTTAACCATCCCCACGTGGTTAAACTCTTAGACATCGATACCGGACAGAATAAGAACAAGTCTTTGATATTAATTACTAGTCTGCAGCTAGGAATTCGGTATCATTGAACGCGAAGACCGACAACCGCCGAGACATCTATTCAATAACGGCATGAATGAATGTCACTCTGAACTATCCATTCTAACCACGACAGAGAGAGAGAGAGGGCGGACAGAGTCTCCAACAGAAACAAACTTCTCAACAGAGATCCCGACGAACACACTGAGCGTCAATATATATATTATTGCAATTGTTCCGAATGAGTGAGCGTTCATGTGCAAAGGATTAGCATTTCAATTGTTATAATTATCACTCTTTCTAACAAGCCGCCATGCCGGTTTAGGCCCACTAGGGCATATCCGCTATTACAATTTACATTTAATCATTTGCAGACCATCTTACCAGAGCGACTTACAAGTGGTGCATTCACCTTAATGATGTCCAGTGGAACAAACCACTTTACAATTAGTGCATCTTAACTAAGGGGGGGGGGGTTGAAGATTACTTTATCCTATCCTAGATCCTTAAAGAAGGTGGGGTTTCAGTGTCTCCGGAAGTGTGTGATGGATTCCGCTGACCTGGCGTCGGGGGGAGTTTTTTCCACCATTTGGCCAGGAGCAGCGAACCAGTTTTGACGGCTTGAGCGGAGAGCTGTACTTCCTCAGAGGTAGGGAGCAGCAGGCCAGAGGTGAGATGAACGCAGTGCCCTGTTTTGGGGTAGGCCTGATCCAGAGCCTGAAGTACGAGGTGCCGCGTTCCCCTACACCTCCGTAGGCCAAAGCACCATGGTCTATGTAGCGGATGCGAGCTCAACTGGAATGCCAGTGGAGAGACGGAGAGCGAGTACTGGAGAGAACTTGGGAAGTTGAACACCCAGACGGCTGCGGCCGTTTTCTGGATGAGTTTGGTGTCTTAATCGCCAAGCAGGTGAGCCCAGCCAACAGCGAGTGCAGTTAAGTCAGACGGAGAATGACAAGTGCCTGATTAGCCTGCGCCGCTTCACTGTGTGAGGCAGGGTCGTACTCTGCGAATGTGTTAAGGCATGAACCTACATGGAACGGGTCACCGCCTTGAATGTTTGGTTTGAGAACGACAGGGTGTTGTCCAGGAATCACGCGCACAGGTTCTTAGCGCTCTGGAGGAGGACACAAATGGAGTTGTCAACCGTGATGCAAGATCAAGGAACGGGCAGTGCTTCCCGTGAGGAAGAGCCAGCTCCGTCTTGCACGAGGTTCAGCTTGAGGTCGGTGATCCGTCTCCACACTATATGTCTGCCAGACATGCAAGAGTGCCTTCGCCACTGGTTATCAGAAGGGGGAAAGGAGAAGATTAATTGTGGTGTCGTCGCATAGCAATGATAGGAAGACAATGTGAGGATATTAACAGAGCCAAGTGACTTGTGTATAGCGAGAATAGGAGAGGCCTCGAACAGAGCCCTGGGGACACCAGTGGTGAGAGCACGGGTGCGGAGGACAATTTCTCGCCCGCCCACCTGGTAGGAGCGACCTGTCAGGTAGACGCATCAAGCGTCGCCGCGCGATGATGCCGCAACTCGGAGAGGGTGGAGAGGAGATCTATGGTTCCAGTATCAAAGGCAAGCGATAGGTGCTAGAAGGGATGAGAGCCAGAGGAGGAGAGAGTTAGCTTTAAGCATGCGGAGCGCCTCGCGTGACACAGAGAGAGCAGTCTCAATTGAATGACTAAGTCTTGAAACCTGACTGATTTGGATCAAAGAAGGTCATTCTGAGAGAGATAGCAGGAGAGCTGGCCAAGGACGGCACGTTCTCAGAGTTTTGGAGAGAAAAGAAAAGAAGGGATACTGGTCTGTAAGTTGTTGCCATCGGAGGGATCGAGTGTAGTTTTTTTCAGAAGGGGTGCAATCTCTCGCTCTCTTGAAGACGGAAGGACGTACCAGCGGTCAAGGATGAGTTGATGAGCGAGGTGAGGTAAGGGAGAAGGTCTCCAGAAATGGTCTGGAGAAAGAGAGGAGGGGATAGGGTCAAGCGGGCAGGTTTGTTGGGCGCCGGCCGTCACAAGACGCAAGATTTCATCTGGAGAGAGAGGGGGAGAAAGAGGTCAAAGCACAGGGTTAGGGCAGTGTGAGCAGAACCAGCGGTGTCGTTTGACTTAGCAAACGAGGATCGGATGTCGTCGACCTTCTTTCCAAAAATGGTTGACGAAGTCATCCGCAGAGAGGGAGGAGGGTGGGGGGGAGGGGGAGGAGGAATTCAGGAGGGAGGGAAAGTGGCAAAGAGCTTCCCTAGGGTTAGAGGCAGAGATGCTTGAATTAAAAGTGGTAGAAAGTGGCTTTAGCAGCAGAGACAGAAGAGGAGAATGTAGAGAGAGGGAGTGAAAGGATGCCAGGTCCGCAGGGAGGCGAGTTTTCCTCCATTTCCGCTCGGCTGCCCGGAGCCTGTTCTGTGGAGCTCGCAATGAGTCGTCGAGCCACGGAGCAGGAGGGGAGGACCGAGCCGGCCTGGAGGATAGGGGACATAGAGAGTCAAAGGATGCAGAAGGGAGGAGAGGAGGGTTGAGGAGGCAGAATCAGGAGATAGGTTGGAGAAGGTTTTGAGCAGAGGAAGAGATGATAGGATGGAAGAGGAGAGAGTAGCGGGGAGAGAGAGCGAAGGTTGGAACGGCGCGATACCATCCGAGTAGGGCAGTGTGGAAGTGTTGGATGAGAGCGAGAGGGAAAAGGATACAAGGTAGTGGTCGGAGACTTGGAGGGGAGTTGCAATGAGATTAGTGGAAGAACAGCATCTAGTAAAGATGAGGTCAAGCGTATTGCCTGCTTGTGAGTAGGGGGGGGAAGGTGAGAGGGTGAGGTCAAAAGAGGAGAGGAGTGGAAAGAAGGAGGCAGAGAGGAATGAGTCAAAGGTAGACGTGGGGAGGTTAAAGTCACCCAGAACTGTGAGAGGTGAGCCATCCTCAGGAAAGGAACTTATCAAGGCGTCAAGCTCATTGTGAACTCCAAAGGGAACCTGGAGGGCGATAAATGATAAGGATGTTAAGCTTGAAAGGGCTGGTAACTGTGACAGCATGGATTTCAAAGAGGCGATAGACAGATGGGTCAGGGAGAAAGAGAGAATGTCCACTTGGGAGAGATGAGGATCCCCAGTGCCACCACCCTCCGCTGACCAGAAGCTCTCGGGTGTGCGAGAACACGTGGGCAGACGAGAGAGAGCAGTAGGAGTAGCAGTGTTATCTGTGGTAATTCCATGTTTCCGTCAGTGCCAAGAAGTCGAGGGACTGGAGGGAAGCATAGGCTGAGATGAACTTCTGCCTTGTTGGCCGCAGATCGGCAGTTCCAGAGGCTGCCGGAGACCTGGAACTCCAGTGGGTCGTGCGCGCTGGGCCCACCAGGCAGCGGCCACGCGGTGTGAAGCTATAATTTCCTTGTAACCATATCTACTGTTTATTATGCATTTCTGTGAGTACTTAGTTTAGTAATAAATAATTTTAAGACAATTTATGTATGGATGACTCATAGTGAATACTGGGTTCGTGCAGATAACCAACAATTTACGACGTTTGGAATGAGACTGACGTGAGGTAAATAATAATGAATTAATTCGAAGACTAATTGATCAGATATTAAACATCTGAAAGTTATATTAGGAAAAATTATAACTTTGTAATCTGAATATTTTCCTTGGTGCACCGACTTCCTAGTTAATTACAGTTACATGATTAATCAATTTAATCACGTATAATATTACAGAGAATTTTTGATAAGATTAGTTTGACAAGACACGACACGCATTACGTCGTGCCTAAGAAAATCAGTTAGCCGTGTTATACTGGCCATATATCACTCCACCCCAAGTGTGCCTAATGTAATTATAAACTGGTTAACAACGGCTTTCAGTCAAATTGGCTTTCAGCCAATCAGCATTCAGGGATCAACCAGTTATAAAACAATACACATTATATGTCTCATGTGGTAAGTTGCCTTGAAGTAAACCAATATTATTACAATTTTGTTTAATATTCTTATCTGTAAATATACAGTCGCCGCTGCAATTTGAAAAAAGTTAGAGAATTATGCAGAGTTGGTAGGGTTGACTGAACTAAGCGGTAATATAATTAAGCAATAAGGCACAATAAGGTGTGGTATATGGCAAATATACCACTGCTAAGGGCTTTTCTTAGGCACGACGCAGCGCGGATTGCCTGGATACAACCCTTAGCCGTGGTATATTGACAAAAATGCATTTTTACTGCTCTAATTACGTTGGTAACCTGTTTAAATAGCGATAAGGCACCTCAGGGGTTTTGTGATATATGGCAATATACCACGGCTAGGGCTGTTCTTAAAGCACGACGCAACGCGGAGTGTAGGACCACAGCCCGCGTTGCTTCGTGCTTAAGAACAGCCCTTAGCCGTGGTATATTGGCCATAAACCACACCCCCTCTGGCCTTATTGCTTAAATATACCACACCCCCCGGGCCTTATTGCTTAAGTATACGTTGCTGACTACAAATACTCCTATCCTTTCCCTCAATATACCATTCTACCATTCTGCTATGTCACTGTAAACACATAACTCTGCACTTTGTGAACTTTTATATAGCCTTTGACTCCCTTTGTTGACAGATTAACTCCTCATATGCCTACATGGTACATTGTGGATTTCTTAAGACGTTTTTAACATCAATATATATTGGAACAAATGAAAAGAGGCCCTTGCAAGGATTCTTAGCCACAGGCCAATTGGACAGCTGACATATGCTCAACACTAAAGCAAATGAAGAGTAGTTGGATACATTGTCAGGAGACATTAGACTCAATGCTTCACTAACAGCCCTCCTTGACACATGTAACAATATCATGGACTATACAGATACTAGTGTTGCTATGCGTATCCTTTCCATTGTGGTGTATGTCATATTTTGTATTTAGATTATCTTTCATACCGCCCTAACACCAGCTATTTGCACTGGTTTTGTCTGAATATTTGTCATACCATGCATGTACTGTACAAATGCAATAGCTGAAAACATACTCATTATCCTGACTCATTTAACATCCAACTATACACATACTAACTAATGTAATATAACAGATACATTACTGTTGATATAACTCAATAAATATATGTTTGTTGTGTCATTCGACTACCGTTTGAGATGTAATGTTGCTCTTAGCCAAAAGGGAATATTTCACATGATTATTTTTGCCATAAGATTAGTCTAGCCCACATATTGAAGTTATGGTATTGCAGATGCATGATGTTTTTGTACAATTGTCAGGAGGCATTAGACTATCTGCCTCACGAACAGCCCTCCTTGATACATGTAACAACATCATCGACATAAAAGTGCAGGAAAATCAAACACAACAAAACAACAACAAATAATTGCGTTGTTTTGTTGTGTTTTGTTTTCCTGCACTTTTATGTCAGAATCCAGACATGTTGCAGTCAAGAAACAAACAAAAAATGTTAGATTTGTCAGTGAAAAACAGAGACAGGAACTACATCAACAACTGTCAACAACTGCGAGTCATACTTTAAGACCAGGGCTACATTTATGATTTGGGGTAGAGAGAAAGAGCTTGATGAGTTAAGGCTTCGTTCACTGTTGGTGGGCAGATGAGGTGTGTACAGACAGCTTTTCTTCCACAGTAATTGCCTTGAACAAGCCTGCCACTATCTGGGGAATATCACAGATCCACTGTTTTGAGGAGCTGCACTCACAACATGGCCAGCAGCTGTACTGTACAGCCGTGCATATACTTTTATTTGAAAGCTAAGTACGATGGGGCCTGTTCGGTACTTGGAAAATCAATGTTCCACAACAATGTCCTGCAAAGGGTGCTGTCTAGTCACTTTTAAGATCCCATGGCATTTATTGAGGGAGAATGGATTGGCACAATTTCTCATTCCTCACTTCTCTAATGAGATTCCCTATGTATGGTGAGCGTTCTGGCATAAAATGGTGGACTTGTATCAAACAGGTGGTTCCTACATATTTAAAACTGAAATATCCTTCCATGACGAAAAGCTATGTTTAGGCTCTTTGTGGAAAATTAAAAGATTACATTTAGCAAAGGATTATCCATTGTGAACGTCTTGTTACAGTAGGAGCATTATGCAGGAAAGTTGGCGACTGTAAGGGCTTTCGTCGGTAGAAAGAGAGGAGGACCAAAGCGCAGCGTGGTATGTATCCATATTTATTAGAATACTTCTTCAATACGAACAAAACAATAAACAAACGAAAACCAACGAAGCTACAGTCCTGAACTAGAGAACATAAAACACATGAACGCACGAACAGGAACAATCACCCACAAACAAACAGTGAAAACAGGCAACCTTAATATGGTTCCCAATCAGAGACAACGTAAAACACCTGCCTCTGATTGAGAACCATATCAGGCCAATTGACAACCTAAACAAAGAAACACATAACATAGACTACACCCACCCAGCTCACGTCCTGACCAACTAAACAAAGACTAAACAAAGGAAATAAGGTCAGGAACGTGACAGCGACAAAAAGCCCTTATCGAAGAACAAAAATCATTACTATTCCATCAGCCAGATAAAGAAGCATAATTGAAAGAATATTCCACAACAGTCTAATTATAGGGGCTATGTGAAAATTATATACTTTCAATCTGATAATTGGACCTCAACGGTTGAACGTAAATAATATTCAAATGAGGGGTATGGCCTTCATACTGTATGGGGTTGAAATAATTCAAAGTAGCTTATATATGTGTGTTGGCTTGCAATTAAGTGCATTGAGTCATCCACTAATCCACTGGGGATTTATACATACATTAGCTTAACTTTGCTTTTAGCATTGTTGCTGTAGTCTACCTAGGCACTTCTAGCTGTTAGCTGTAGAGATACAGGAGCCAGAGCAACCAACACAGTTTGAGTTATAATATATTTTTATTGACTCATTGAATGAGTAACAAAGATATAGCTAGCAGTGGGTGACATTCAAAAAATGACAGTAGCATTCACTCAATTTCACAGTTGAAATCAAAAGGTGTGCTCTTGTGTAGAGCTAGCTATGAATTAGATGAATATGAAAAGCAAACTATGATTTTGAGTAAACCTTTAATCTATGAGGCAGGGGACAAAAGGGTAATCAAAAACAACATGAGAGAAAGCAAAAAGCAAAGGGATACAAGAATGAATCCACAGAAGGATGACATGAAAACCAACCTTAAATAGTATTTTCATTTGCAAATCATTAGTAATCCCCACCTACTGGGCCCTATTCAAGCCATTTGGCAGTCTCAATTCTCTCTGGAGCACTCCATGTGCATACTAAGGCAGGCATATCAACTATGTAGCCCGAAATCCCTTTCACTATGAGTTCAACAGTTGGACAGTTAATGGAACATAAACACTTTGTATGACACTTGCAAATGAAACCTCATTTTTCTCCCAGTCACCTTCAAGTACACTCTTCGAAAAAAAGGTGCTATCTAGAATATAAAAGAGTTCTTCAGCTCAAAGGGTTATCCACATAGGATAACCCTTTGAAGAACCCTTTTGGTTCCAGGTATAACCCTAGTGGGTTCCATGTAGAACCCTTTCCCCAGAGAGTTCTATATGGAACCCAAAAGACTTCTACCTGGAACCAAAAAGGGTTATTCTGTTGGGACAGCTGAAGATCCCTTTAGGAACCCTTTTTTCTAAGAGTGTAGTCTATTTAAAAATAAGTTCTCATTGTCACGCCCTGACCTAAGTTATCTATGTTTTCTTTATTATTTTGGTTAGGTCAGGGTGTGACTAGGGTGGGTATGCTAGTTTTGTATTGTCTAGGGTTTTTGTAAGTCTAGGGTATGTAGATCTAGGTGATGTGTAGGTTTATGGTGGCCTGATATGGTCCCAATCAGAGGCAGCTGTTTATCGTTGTCTCTGATTGGGGATCATATTTAGGTAGCCATTTTCCCTTTTGTGTTCGTGGGTTCTTGTCTATGTGTAGTTGCCTGTTCAGCACTCATTTTGTATAGCTTCACGGTTCGTTTTGTTATTTTGTTATTTTTTCTTATAATAAAGAAGAATGTACGCATACCACTCTGCGCCTTGGTCTCCACCTTTTGACGGCCGTGACAGAAGAACCCACCATAAAAGGACCAAGCAGTGTGTTAAGGAGGAATGGACCTGGGAGGAGATTTTGGACAGAGCAGGACCCTGGACGCAGGCTGGGGAGTATCGCCTTCCGAGGGAAGAAAGAGAGGCAGCTAAAGCGGAACGGTGATATTACAAGGAGAAATACCAACGAGGTAGGCCACAGAAACCCCAATACGTTTTTTGGGGGGGTACATAGAGCCAGTCAGGGAGTCGGATAAGGAGTTCGAAGCACGGTTCCGGAGAGAGGTGATAGCATGGAGAGCGCTGCAGAGCGGGCGTGCTCACCGTGTTACGCAGTGATGCGCACAGTGTCTCCAGTTCGCATTCATAGCCCGGTGCGCTCTATTCCAGCTCTTCGCACTTGCCGGGCTCAAGTGAGCATCCAGCCAGGACGCATTGTGCCAGCTATATGCGCTAGATCTCCGTGTTGGCCTCCCCAGTCCAGTAACGTCCTGTTGCCTCCTCTCTGCAACTCAGGAACATGAGGTGTGTGTCCCCAGTCGGGTTACCCCAAGTTCCGCGCACCACGCATCAGGCCTCCGTGCGCTTCCACAGTCCAGTTACGGCCTGTGCCTCGCTCTCGCACTCGCCCTGCGGTGGGCGTGGTCCCCAGCCCGGTACCACCAGTGCCGGACCACGCGCATCAGGTTCCATGCGCGGTTCACAGTCCGCAGCTTCGGCGACAGCGTCCAGGAGCTTCAGCGACAGACCCAGTCCAGAGCTTCCGCGACATACCCAGTCGATGCTTCCGGCGACAGTACCAGCAGAGCTTCCGGCGACAGTAACCCAATCCAGAGCTTTCCGGCGACAGTACCCGTCCAGGCTTCGGCGGACAGTACCCGTCAGAGCTTCGCTGGCGACTCAGTACAGTCCGAGCTAGTCCGCGACTCGTTTCACTCGTCCGGACTCAACGACGGCCCGGTCCCGAACTCCAACGCGGTCCCCGGCCGGGGTCTCCGGCGACAGTCCCAGTCCGGGGCCTTCGGCGATGATTCCAGCAGTCGGATCTTACAAAGGCGGAGGATCAGGATAAAGAGGGGGGGCCGCGTCCAGAATCCAGAAGCGCCACCGAGGGTAGATGCCCACCGGACCGTTCCCCTATAAGTTCAGTTTCGGTCGGGATCCGACCTTTGGAGGGGGGGGGGGGGGTATGTCACGCCCTGGACCTTAGTTATGCTCATGTTTCTTTATTATTGGGCGTTAGGTCAGGGTGTGACTTAGGGTGGGTATGCTAGTTTTGTCATGTCTAGGGTTTTTTGTAAGTTGGGTATGTTAGGTTTATGGTGGCCTGATGATGGTCCCAATCAGAGGGCAGTTTTATCGTTGTCTTCTGAGGGGGATCATATTTAGGTATAGCCATTTTCCCTTTTGTGTTCGGGTTCTTGTCTATGTGTAGTTTTGTTCGGTGGTCATTCTTATAATAAAGAAGAATGTAACGCTACCACGCTCGCTTGGTCTCACCTTTTGAAGGCCGTGACACTCATTCCATTCCAGTCCCGCTTGCTTTTGCCAGGAAGGCAAAATATGTGTTGTACGGTTCTTATATCAGGACAGCATCATACATTCATTGGGATGCTGAACTCGAACACATACAGATGCCATGTGATCAGAGGTTATTAGCCTATTGGTCTGCAAGGTAATGGCCCTTATTATTATGTGCAGACATAAATATCAGTTGTGAAATCGCCGGGCACCTCACTGTACCATTATTGTAGTTACGGATCCTGAATCCACTTTCTTCATGTTGACAATTTTCGTATTGTTCAGAAAGATAGCAGCATTCCCAGTCCTGGTCTGGACATTGGTATTGAGTGCTGTGTGTGTGTGGTGTGTTGGAAGATGTTACTGGAGCTGTAGCTTTCTCTTGAGTGTCTTGGCGCCTTATTGTGATGTGGAGGCTGATCTTGACTAGCGACTATCATCAGGAACAGTGTTTGCCCAGTGTCTTTCAGCGTTCGCCATTATCAAGGTGCAACAGCTGTAGAAGATA
>NW_019948056.1:0-2041 GCF_002910315.2 Salvelinus sp. IW2-2015
GATACTGTCTGTCTGGATGGTAGAGACATGGTTCTCCTGGATGCAGTGTTAGCTTTCAAGTTGCTAGATACTGTCTGTCTGGATGGTAGAGACATGGTTCTCCCGGATGCAGTGTTAGATTTCAAGTTGCTAGATACTGTCTGTCTGGATGGTTGTGGAGCAACAGTTGGCTTTGACTGTGCTGACTTTTGCATCAATGAAGTCGACACTAAAAATAATCTTGGTTGAAAAGACGTCTGTCGCGCCAATGCAAGTGAGTGACGCAGCATATTACACTGAGCAGCAGAGAAAAGGCTCCAACAAGTCACTTTCTCAAGACACCCAGAAGAGGGCGCCATTTCCCAGTGGGTTAAAGACTGTCCTCATTAAAATGATCAAGTTAAACTAACAGAGGAAAATATAAACACAGAGATTGAGCAACATTACATCAAACGAATCTGCTTCTGATACTGAGATCTTTATAGTTGAATCCTTAGGATCTGCTGTGATTGATACTGAGATCTTTATAGTTGAATCCTTAGGATCTGATGTGATTGATACTGAGATCTTTATAGTTGAATCCTTAGGATCAAATTTGGAGACAGGAGAACCGTCCATTCTACCAAGAGAGTCAAGATACCAGCAACAATGTGCAGACTAAGATACAGATATCCCCTTACTATTAACATTGGTCAGACTAAGTGTCACATTGAAACAGAGGTGGTCCCTACAGATATCCCCTTACTATTAAGCAAAGCTTCCCTCAAGAAGGCAGGGGCTGTACTAGACATAAAACAATGACAAGGCAGTGACGTTTAAACAACCAGTGACCCTTGAACTTACTACCTCGGGCCACTATTGTGTAAACATTTTTAGACAAAGACATCACACAGAGTCCATGTAAAAATGAGATTTTAATGGACACAGAGCACATGGAGATTCTGACAGCACAGAGAAGATGAACACAAAGGAAAAACACAAAGTATTGTCAAGTTCACAAACAGTTTGGACATGCTACAGTTGACCAACTTCAGAAATGACTCAGCAGTTCTGGGAATAATGATGAGAGTATTTCCATTCTACACAGATAGTTAACAGTTGTGAGACATTCCAGAAATACAGCAAACCAGCGGTTTGTCACTGGCTTCCCAGTACAATGAAACAGTGACTGTATATCTACATGAGCCTGGACCAAGTGTGTGGTATCTTCACATAATCCACCACTTCACACAGTGCTGGAAGCATTGTGAATACAAAGAAACTCAGTGAAATGGTCAAACACATCATTCATTCCTGGATAAGTGTGCAGGGCCCGACACAGAAATTATACAGTGACAATGGAGAAGAATTCAATAATAATGAAATAAGAGAAATGGCAGAGAAATTCAACATGGAAGTAAAGACAACTGCTGCATACAGTCCATAGAGCAATGGACTTGTGGAGAGACATAATCAAACACTCAGAGATTATGCTGAAAGTAAAGCAAGACAACAGATGTGACTGGAAAACATCCCTAGATTGGGCTTTGATGGCAAAAAACTCAATGCACAATGTTCATAGTTACAGCCCATAGCAACTAGTGTTGGGGCAGAACCCTAATCTTCCCTCTGTACTGGTTGACAAGCCACCAGCACGCTCACGCTATGGATCGATAACTAGTCTGGACCAAGTGCATGATCACAGTGACAACCGCAACTGCACTCCTAGTGGCTAGAAGGTTTGAGAGCTGTGAGCTTCTACGACGATAAATTGCAGCCTCAAGGCCGAGATAGTCAGCGCTGAGTCAAACCACAGTCTGGAGCATGTTTTTCTCATCTCAGATACGTTGTATTCTAATCCAATGCAACAATGTTATGATTGGACGGTAGAGTTGTAATAAAGAGTGTTCTGGTTGTCTCCTGTTTTCACGATCGGATGGGAATCACAGTTGTGACTGAGATGCGCCGTGTAGCATGTACTGTACTGGCCGGAGACACGTGCGGAAGTTGGTTGGTTAGGACCTCAAACGCCATCATGCTAGTGCTAGAAGGTTTGAGGAGCCTGGCTTTGTAAAATCACTCA
>NW_019948056.1:5152-6250 GCF_002910315.2 Salvelinus sp. IW2-2015
GACTCATCTAGTGGCTAGAGGTTTAGAGGAGCTGGCCGCTAAACAACTCCCAAACGACTCATCTAGTGGCTAGAGGTTTAGAGGAGCTGGCTGCTAAAGAACTCCCAAAAGACTCACCGACATGCGCCTCAGAGTCACTCAGATTGCTGCTGACAATGATCTGACAGAAACAATGGAAACTTAATTCCATAGATATCAAATCTGCATTTTTGCAGGGAACAGAGCATCAAGGGACATTTACATCTGACCTCCGCCTGAAGCTAAGGGTGAAGGAACACTGTGGTAACTAAAAAGGTGTGTGTCTGGCCTGGCAGGTGCATCACTCTACTGCTACAGCAAAGTCAAGGCAACAGTGCTGAGTACAGGTGGAGAAACGTCACAAGTGGATCCTGCAGTTTTCTATTGGCTTGACTGGAGTACTTGCCTGTCATGTTGATGACTTCATCTGGGGTGGCTCACAGACCTTTGCTACAACTGTGATTCCACACCTCAAAGCTGTTTTCCTGGTCGACCACAAAGGAGCAGCTTGCTGACTCTGACTAAAAAGGGAGCATCCGGTCTTGTGCTCCTAAAGACACTCAGTAATGGAAAGTGGCAGCTTGACTAATACAAATATAAACACTGTTTATACTGTGGGAACACTGTTTACTCAATACAATCTAAATCTGATACCTCACTGTCTGTCTTTTGACTGATACTGCTTTTTAAACTGGTCTGGTCAATCTACTCAAATATTTGTACTATACATGTTTCTATCTACAAGCAATAATTTGATCATTTGGCATTTCTAATAATGAAACATTCATTTATGAATAGATATGGCAGGTTTCAGGACACTGATGTATCTGAAAATGTTGAAAAAATATACTGCCACTATTTTCACCACCAAAGAATATCAGTGTGGTTTTAATATGATTTGACTCTTTGCAGGCTGTCAGGCTGTCTAGTCACAGAGGAAGGCTGTGCTTCTYTGGTCTCAGCTCTGAGGTCAAACCCCTCACACCTGAGAGAGCTGGACCTGAGCTACAATCACCCAGGAGACTCAGGAGTCAGACTGCTCTCTGCTGGACTGGAGGATCCACACTGCAGACTGGAGAA
>NW_019948056.1:8236-9153 GCF_002910315.2 Salvelinus sp. IW2-2015
CTCTATCTGCTCTTTCTCTGCTCTTGCTGCTCTGCTCTCTTTCCTCTGCTCTCTCTCTGCTCTTGCTGCTCTGCTCTCTCTCCTCTGCTCTCTCTCTGCTCTCTCTCTGCTCTCTGCTTCCCCTGCTCTCTACTTTCCCTGCACTCTCTGCTTTCCCTGCTCTCTCTGCTCTCTGCTCTCTCTGCTGTCTCTATCTCGCTCCCTCCAATCTCTCTCGCTTTTTATAGCTTCACAGGGGTGCAGTTTGGACAATCACCACTTGATGTTACGTTGCCTCTGTCAAGTTGACGTTAACCTGCGACTGGTTGAAACATGAAACAAATATGAAATGAAATACAAAACAATTAAATGTGTGAAATTTAATTAAACAAATTGTACAACAGAGTGTTGTGATGCAGGGTCACAATCGCAACAGAGTGTTTTCATGCAGGGTCACTATAGCAACAGGGTGTTGTAATGCAGGGTCACTATAGCAACAGGGTGTTGTAATGCAGGGTCACTATAGCAACAAAGTGTTGTGATGCGCCCCGGTGGAATCTCTCCAGACCAGAGGACTGTCTTCTAGAAGAGGAATCCTGTGACGTCATCATCAGAGAGGGAGATTCTAGATACGCTCTCTCTCACCATCTCTCTCTGCTCTCTTTCTGCTCTCTCCCTCTCTCTCTCTGCTCTCCCTCTCTCTGTTCTCTGCTCTCTCTCTCTCTCTGCTCTCACTCTCTCTCTGCTTTCTGCTCTCTCTGCTGAATCTGTTCGTTCTTTCTGCCCTCTCTCTGCGCTCTCTGATCTCTCTCTGCTCTCTGCTCTGTCTGCTCTCGCTCTCTCTCTGCTATCTTCTGCTCTGCTGAATCTGCTCTTTCTCTCTGCCCTCTGCTCTCTCTCTGCTCTCTCTCTCTGCTCTCTCTGCTCTCTCTCTCTCT
>NW_019948056.1:9453-27351 GCF_002910315.2 Salvelinus sp. IW2-2015
TGCTCTCTCACTCTCTCTCTGCTTTCTCTCTGCTCTCTATTGCTCTCTCAGCACTCTCTCTCTCTCTGTTCTCTGCTCTCTCTGCTCTGCTCTCCCTGATATCTCTCTCTGCTCTCTCTACTCTCCCTCTGCCCTCTGCTCTCTCTCTACTTTTTCTATCTGCTCTCTGTCTCTCCCTCTGCTCTCTCTCTCTCTGTTCTCTGCTCTCTCTGCTCTGCTCTCCCTGCTCTCTGCTCTCACTTTTCTCTATGCTCTGCTCTATGCTCTGCTCTCTCTGCTTGCTCTCTCTCTTCTCTCTCTGTTCTCTCTCTGCTCTCTCTCTGCCCTCTCTCTGCCCTCTCTCACTCTCTCTGCTCTCTCTGCTGTCTATCTCTGCTCTCTCTGTCCTCTGCTCTTTCTCTCTCTCCTCTCTCGTCTCTCTGTTCTCTGCTCTCTCTCCCTCTGCTCTCTCTGCTCTGTTCTCTCTGTTTTCTCTGCTCTCTGCCCTCTCTCTGCTCTCTCTTTGCTTTCTCAGCCTGCTCTCTCTGTTCTCTGCTCTCTCTGCCCTCTTCTCTCTCTGCTCTCTCTGCTCTCTGCTCTGCTGTTCTCTCTTTTCTCTGCTCTCTCTCGCTCTCTCTGTTCTCTCGCGCTGCTCTCTCTTGCTCTCTCTGCCCTCTCTCTTCTCTCTGCTCTCTCCCTCCCTGCTCTCTCTCGCTCTCTGCTCTCTCTTTGCTTTCTCAGCCTGCTCTCTCTCTGGTCTCTGCTCTCTCTTTCACTCTGCCCTCTCCCCTCTCTCTCTCTCTCTCTGCTCTCTCTCTATGCTCTCTCTGTGCTCAGCTCGCTCAGCTCTCTCTGCCTTCTGCCCTCTGCT
Source organism: Salvelinus sp. IW2-2015 (assembly GCF_002910315.2). Classification (NCBI taxonomy): domain Eukaryota; kingdom Metazoa; phylum Chordata; class Actinopteri; order Salmoniformes; family Salmonidae; genus Salvelinus; species Salvelinus sp. IW2-2015. The sequence goes on from NW_019948056.1 coordinate 10,304, forward strand.
CTTTCTCTCTCACTCTGCTCTCTCTATGCCTTCTCTGTTCTCTCTCACTCTGCTCTCTCTCTCTGCTGTCTCTCTCTGCTCTCTCTGCTGTCTATCTCTGCTCTCTCTATCCTCTGCTCTCGCTCTGCTCTCTCTGCCCTCTCTTTTCTCTCTCTCTGCTCTCTCAAAGAGAGAGATTTTTAGTCTTTACTGTTTTAGAGCAACATCATGACAACTTTAGTGTTCTGTGGTTTAAGAGAAAACATCATGAACCAACTTTAGTCTTTACATGTTTCAAGAGAAACATCATGACGCAACTTAGACTTTAACTGTTTTAGAGAAACATCAGTGACCAACTTTAGTCTTACTGTTTTAGAGAAACATCATGACCAACTTTCGTGTTCTGTGTTTTAGAGAAAACACATGACCAACTTTAGTCTTTACTGTTTTAGGAACATCACGACCAACTTTAGTGTTCTGTTTTCAGGAAACATCATGACGAACTTTAAGTCTTTACTGTTTTAGAGAAAAATCATGAAACCAATTTAGTCTTTACTGTTTTTAAGCAGAAACATCAATGAACAACTTTAGTCTTTACTGTTTAGAGAACATCATGACCAACTTTAGTGTTCTGTGTTTCAGAGAACATCAATGACCAACTTTAGTCTTTACTGTTTCAGAGAAACATCATGACCAAACTTTAGTCTTTACTGTTTTAGAGAAACATCATGACGAACTTTAGTCTTTACTGGTTTTAGAGAAACCATCATGACCAACTTTAGTGTTCTGTGTTTCATGGAGAATATCATCACCTGCGACCAACTTTAGTCTTTTGTTTCAGAGAAACATTCATCGACCACTTTAGTCTTTACTGTTTTAGAGAAACATCATTGACAACTTTTAGTCTTTACTGTTTTCAGAGAAACATCAACGACCAAGGTGGCTTTAGTGTTCTGTGTTTAGAGAAATCATCATGACCAACTTTAGTCTTTACTGTTTTTAGAGAAACCTCAAGACCAACTTTTAGTCTTTATGTTTTTCAGAGAAACCATCAAGACCACTTTAGTCTTTTTACTGGTTTTTAGAGAATCATTCATGACCAACTTTAGTCTTATGGTTTTAGAGAAATCATCATGACAGACTTTAGTTCTTTCTGTTTAGAGAAACATTCATGCCAACTTTAGTGTTCTGTGTTTCGAGAATACTCATCGACCCAACTTTAGTCTTTAACTGTTTTCAGTATGAAACATCATGACACTTTTTAGACATTTTCTGTTTAGAGAACCTCAATGACCAAACTGTGTATCTCTTTTACTGTTAGGAGATATGCAGTATGATGGAAGGCTTAGTGTTGTTGTGTTTTAGAGAAAACTCATGGATATTATACTGTTGTCTTTACTGTTTTAGAGAACATGACGACCAAGCTTATAGTGTGTTCTGTGTTTCAGTAGAAACATCTATGACCAACTTAGTTTTACTGTTTTAGAGAAATCATCATGACCAATCTTTTGTCTTTACTGTTTAGAGAACATTTCATGGACCAATCTTAGTCTTTACTGTTTTAGAGAAACATCATGAGCCAACTTTAGTGTTCTGTGTTTCAGAGGAAACATCGATGACTGCTAACTTTTAGTCTTTACTGTGTTTCTAGAAGTGAAACTATTCATGACAACTTTAGTCTTTTCCTGTTTGTCTTTTTTGTTAGAGAACATCATGACAACTTTAGTGTTCTTTTTTCATGAGAACATCATGACAATCTTTTAGTCTTTACTCGTTTCAGTAGAAACATCAATGACAACTTTAGTCTTTACTGTTTTAAGAGAAACATCATGACCATTTAGTGTTTCTGTGTTTTAGAGAAAAACATCATGACCAACTTTATCTTTATGGTTTTAGAGAACATAATGACAACTTTAGTGTTCTTGTTTTTTAGTGAAACATCCATGACCAAACTTTTAGTGTTCTGCTTGTTTTAGAGAAACATTCATACAACTTTAGTCTTTACTGTTTTATGAGAAACATTCATGACCAACTTTAGTGGTTCTGTGTTTTATGAGAAACATCATGTACCTACTTTAGTGTTCTGTGTTTTAGAGTAACATAATGACTCAACTTTTAGTGTTTCTGTGTTTAGAGAAACATCATGACCAACTTTTAGTGTTGCTGTGTTTTTTAGAGAAAATCAATGACCAACTTTTGTGTTCTGTGTTTTAGACACATCAATGACCAACTTTAGTGTTCTGTGTTTAGAGGAAACATCATGAGCAACTTTAGTGTTCTGTGTTTTAGATAGACGCATCATGACCACTTAGTGTTCTGTGTTGAGAAACATCATGACCTACTTTAGTGTTCTGTGTTTCAGAGAAACATCATGACCAACTTTAGTCTTTATCTGTTTTAGAGAAACATCATGACCAACTTAGTCTTTACTGTTTTAAGAGAAACATCATTACCACTTTAGTCTTTACTGTTTAGAGAAGCATCAGCCCCACTTTAGTTTTAACTGTTTTAGAGAAACATTCATTGAACCAAACTTTAGTGTTCTGGTGTTTTAGAGAAACATCACCTGACCAACTTTAGTTCTTTACTGTTTTAGAGAAACATCACGTACAACTTTAGTGTTCTGTGTTCAGAGAAACATCAATACCAACTTTAGTCTTTACTGTTTTAGAGAAACATCAAGACCCAACTTTTAGTCTTACTGTTACAGAGAAACATCAAGACCAACTTTAGTCTTTATTTACTGTTTTAGAGAAACATCATGACCAACTTTAGTCCTTTTTAACTGTTTTAGAGAAACATCATGACCAACTTTAGTCTTTACTGTTTCAGAGAAAACATCAAGACCAACTTTAGTCTTTACTGTTTTAGAGAAACACCAATTGACCACTTTAGTGTTCTTCGTGTTTTTAGAGAAACATTCATGAAATTTAAGTCTTTACTGTTTTAGAGAAACATCATGACAACTTTCAGTGGTTCTGTGTTTAAAGGAGAACCATCATGAACCAACACTTAGTGTTCTTGTGTTTTAGGGAGAAACATAATGACCAACTTTAGTGTTCTGTGTTTCAGAGAAACATCATCGACCAACTTTAGTCTTTACTGTTTTGAGTAGATAACATCATATGCAACTTTAGTCTTTTAACTGTTTTAGCAGAAACATCATGACTCAACTTCTTATCTTTTAACTGTTTTAGAGCAACATCATGACCACTTTAAGTCTTTATCTGTTTTAGAGAAACATCATGACCAACTTTAGGTCTTACTGTTTTATGAGAAACATCATGACCAACTTTAGTCTTTATGGTTTTAGAGAAACCTCATGAACATCTTTCGTGTTCTTGTGTTTTGAGAAACTATCATTACCAACTTTTAAGCGTCTTTACTGGTTTTAGCGAAACTATCAACGAACCAACTTTAGTGTTCTGTGTTTATCAGAGAAACATCACTGACCAACTTTAAGTCTTTACTGTTTTAGCAGAACCATAAGACCAACTTAGTCTTTTACTTGTTTCAGAGAACATCAAGACCAACTTTAAGTCTTTACTGTTTTAATGAGAAACATCAGACTCAACTTTAGTCTTTACTGTTTTAGAGAAACATAATGACCAACTTTAGTCTTACTTGTTCTTAGAGAAACATCATGACAACTTGTTGTTCTGTGTTTTCAGAGAATACATCATGACCACTTTAGTCTTTATGTTTCAGAAAACATCATTGACCAACTTTAGTTCTTTAACTGTTTTTTAGAGAAACATCATGACCAACTTTAGTCTTTACTTTTTAGAGAAACATCGATGACCACTGTAGTTGTTCTGTTTTTTAGAAGAAAACATCATGACCAACTTTAGTCTTTACTGTTTTAGAGAAACATCACGACCACTTTAGTGTTCTGTTGTTTCAGAGAAACATCTCATGACAACTTTTAGTCTTTACTGTTTTAGAGAACATCATGAACTTTAGTCTTTACTGTTTTAGAGAAATCAATGACCAACTTTAAGTCTTTACTGTTTTCGAGAAAACATCAATGCAAACTTTAGTGTTCTGTGTTTTCAGAGATAACTCATGGACCAAACTTTAGTCTTTACTGTTTTAGAGAAACATCACGACCAACTTTAGTGTTCTGTGGTTTTAGAGAAACATATGACCACTTTAGTCGCTTTAACTGTTTCAGAGAAACATCACGACCGAACTTTTAGCTGTTCTGTGTTTTAGAGAAACATCATGACCAACTTTAGTCTTTAACTGTTTTAGAAGAAACATCTCGACCAACTTTAAGTGTTCTGTGTTTCAGAGAAACATCTATGACCAACTTTAGTCTTTACTGCTTTTAGAGAAATATCATGAAGCACTTTTTTAGTGTTCTGTGTTTTTAAGCCGAAACACAATGACCAATCTTTAAGGTTTACTGTTTTAGGAGAAACATCATGACCAACTTTTAGTGTTCTGTGTTTCCAGAAGAAATCCATGAGCAACTTTAGTCTTTACTGTTTTAGAGAAATCACGACCAACTTAGTGTTCTGGTTTTAGAGAAACATCCCTGACCAACTTTAGTCTTTACTGTTTAGGAACATCACGACAACTTAGTGTTCTGTGTTTTAGAGAAAATCATGACAACTTTAGTCTTTACTGTTTTTAGAGAAACATCACGACCAACTTTAGTGTTCTGTGTTTCAGAGAAATACTCAATGACAATCTTTAGTCTTTACTGTTTTTAGAGAAACATCACGACAACTTAGTGTTTCTGTGTTCAGAGACTCTGACCAAACTTTAGTCTTTACTGTTTTTCGCGAAACAATCAGACAACTTTAGTGTTCTGTGTTTAGAGAAACATATGACCACTTTAGTCCTTTACTGTTTCAGAGCACATCACGGACCAACTTTAGTGTTCTGTGTTTTTAGAGAAACATCATGACCAACTTTAGTCTTTACTGTTTTAGAGAACATCCTGACAACTTTAGTGTTCTGTGTTTTAGAGAAACATCATGACCAACTTTAGTGTTCTGCTGCTGTTTTAAGAAACATCACGACACTTTAGTGTTCTGTGTTTAGAGAAAATCATGACCAACTTTAGTCTTTACTGTTTTAGAGAAACATCATGAAAACCAACTTTAGTGTTCCTGGTGTTTTAGAGGAAACATCATGACCAACTTTAGTCCTTTACTGTTTTTAGAGAAACATAGACCAACTTTAGTGTTCTGTGTTTCAGAGAAACATCATGACCAACTTTAGTCTTCTACTGTTTAAGAGAAACATCATGACCAACTTTAGTCCTGTTACTGTTTTAGAGAAACTCATGACAACTTAGTTTTTACTGTTTTAGAGAAACATCCTGAAACTTTAGTGTTCTGGTGTTTTAGAGAAACATCATGACCAACTTTAGTCTTTATGTTTTAGAGAAATCATGACAACTTTAGTGTTCTGTGTTTTTAGAGAAACCATCATGACCACTAGTGTTCTGTGTTTAGAGAAACTAATGACCCACTTTAGTGTTCTGTGTTTCAGAGAAACATCATGAACCAACTTAGTCTTTAACTGTTTTAGAGAAACATCATGACGCAACTTTAAGTCTTTACTGTTTTAGAGAAAACATGACCACTTTAGTCTTTACTTGTTTTTTAGCAACATCATGACCAACTTTAGCCTTTACTGTTTTTAGAGAAACATCCCCTGACCACTTTAGTCTTTAACTGTTTTAGAGAAACATCATGCCAATTTAGTCTTTACTGTTTTAGAGAAACATCATGACCAACTTTAGTGTTCTGTGTTTTAGAGAAACATCATGACCATACTTTAGTCTTTACTGTTTTAGAGAACCATCACGACAACTTTTAGTGTTCTGTGTTTCAGAGAAACATCATGACCACTTTTCAGTATTATGTTTTAGAGAAACAATCAGACCAACTTTAGTCTTTACTGTTTAGAGACATCAAGACCAACTTTAAGTCTTTACTGTTTTTAGAGAAACAATCATGACCACTTTAGTCTTTAACTGTTTTAGAGAACATATGACAACTTTAAGTCCTTTACTGTTTTACGAGAAACATCATGACAACTTTAGTGTTCTGTGTTTCAGAGAAACTATGACGCAACTTTAGTCTTTACTGTTTCAGAGAAAACATCATGCACCAACTTTAGTCTTTACTGTTTTAGAGAAACCATCCATGACGCAAACTTTAGTCCTTTAACTGTTTTATGAGAAACATCATGACCAACTTTTAGTGTTTCTGTGTTATTAGAGAAAATCATGACCAACTTTAGTCTTTTACTGTTTTAGAGAAACCATCAAGACCACTTTAGTGTTTCTGTGTTTCAAGAGAAACATCATGACCAACTTTAGTCTTTAAAACTGTTTTTAGAGAAACACTCATGGACCCACTTAGTCTTTACTGTTTTAGAGAAACATCATGACCAACTTTAGTCTTACTGTTTTAGGAGAAACCTCAACCGCAACTTTAGTGTTCTGTGTTTCAGAGAAACATATGACCACTTTAGGTCTTTACTGTTTTAGAGAAACATCCACCAACTTTAAGTGTATGTGTTTTACGAGAAACATCAAGAACCAAACTTTAGTCTTTACTGTTTTCAAGAGAAACATACGACCAACGTTAGTGTTCTGTGTTTTAGAGAAACATTCAATGACCCTTTAGTCCTTACTGTTTAAGAGAAACATCTTGACCAAACTTTAGTGGTCTGTTGTTCTCAGAGAAACATCATGACCAACTTTAGTCTTTACTGTTTTAGAGAAATATCATGACCAACTTTAGTGTTCTGTGTTTTAGAGAACATCATGACCAACTTTAGTGTTTACTGTTTAGAGAACATCATGACCAACTTTAGTTGTTTCTTGTGTTTTCAGAGAAACATCAATGACCAACTTTAGTCTTACTGTTTTTAGAGAAACATCACGACCCCACTTTAGTGTCTGTGTTTTAGAGAAACATCATGCCAACTTTAGTCTTTAACTGTTTCAAGAAACATCACGACCAACTTTTAGTGTTCTGTGTTTTAGAGATAACATCATGACCAATTTTGGTCTTTACTGTTTTAGAGAAACATCGAACGACCAACTTTAGTGTTCCTGTTTTCAGAGAAACATCATGCACCAACTTTTAGTCTTTACTGTTTTAGAGAAACATCACGACCAACATTTAGTGTTCCTGTGTTTCAGAGAAAACATAATGCGCAACTTTAAGTCTTTACAACTGTTTTAGAGAAATCACAGACCAACTTTAGTGCTCTGTGTTTTAAGAGAAACATCATGGACCAACTTTTAGTCTTACTGTTTCAGAGAAACATCACGACCAACTTTAGTGTTTCTGTTGTTTTAGAGAAAAATCATGACGCAATCTTAGTCTTTCCCTGTTTTTAGAGAACATCACGACGACTTTAGTGTTCTGTGTTTTAGAGACACATCATGACCAACTTAGTGTTCTGTGTTTAGAGAACATCACGACCAACTTTAGTGTTCTGTTGTTTTAGAGAAACATCAATGACCAACTTTAGTCCTGTACTGTTTTAGAGAAACAATCATGACCAACTTTAGTGTTCTGTGTTTTAGAGACACATCACGACAACTTCTAGTCTTTCACTGTTTTAGAGAACAATCACGACAACTTTAGTGTTCTTGTTTCAGAGAAACATAATGACCAACTTTAGTCTTTACTGTTTTAAGAGAAACATCATGAACTTTTAGTCTTTACTGTTTTAGAGAAAACATCATGAACCAACTATTAGTCTTTACTGTTTTAGAGAAACATCATGACCACTTTAGTGTTCTGTGTTTCAGAGAAACATCAGACAAACTTTAGTCTTTACTGTTTAGAGAAACATCATGACGCAACTTTAGTGTTCTGTGTTTTAGAGCCAACATAGACGCACTTTAGTCTTTACTGGTTTTTAGAGACAACATCACTGACCAACTTTAGTGTTTTCTGTGTTTTAGAGAAAAACATCAATCGCAACTTTAGTGGTTCTGTGGTTTTAGGAGAACATCATGACCAACTTAGTCTTTACTGTTTTTTAGAGGAAACATCAATGACATTTAGTGTTCTGTGTTTTAGAGAAACATCATGACCAACTTTAGTGTTCGTGTTTTAGAGACACATCATACCACTTTCGTGTTCTGTTGTTTTTAGAGAAACATCCTGACCAACTTTAAGTGTTCTGTGTTTTAAGAGACACATCCTGCACCAACTTTAGTGTTCTGTGTTTTAGAGAAACATCATGCCCTACTAGTTGTTCCTGTGGTTTTAGAGAAACATCATGAACAATTGTCAACTTTAAGTCTTTACTGTTTTAGAGAAACATCATGACCAACTTTAGTGTTCTGTGTTTCAGAGAAACAACATGACCAATTCAGGTCTTTACTGTTTTAAGAGAAACCTCATGACCAACTTTAGTGTTCTGTGTTTTAGAAACATCATGACATCTTTAGTGTTTACTTTTTGTTTTAGACGAAACATCATGACAAACTTTAGTGTTCTGTGCTTTCAGAGAAACATCATGACCAACTTATTTTAACTGTTTTAGAGAAACATCAACCAACTTTAGTGTTCTGTGTTTTAGAGAAACACATGACCAACTAGTCTTACTGTTTCAGAGAAACAATCATGATCGCAACTTTTAGTCTTTACTGTTTTTTTAGAGAAACAATCATGACAACTTTAGTGTCCTGTGTTTTAGAGGAAACATCATGACCAACTTTGTGTTCTGTTTTTAGAGAAAACATCATGGACGCAACTTTTAGTCTTTACTGTTTTAGAGAAACATCATGACCAACTTTAGTGTTCTGTGTTTTTAAGAGAACATCAATGACTACCTTTAGTGTTCTTGTGTTTTTAGAGAAACATAAATGACCAACTTTAGTGTTCTGTGTTTTAGAGACAACATCATAAGACCAACTTTAGTGTTCTGTGTTTTAAGAGAAACAATCATGACCACTTTTAGTGTTCGTGTTTTAGAGACACATCATGACCAACTTTAGTGGTTCTGTGTTGAGAGAAACATCAATGGACCAACTTTAGTGGTTCTGTTTGTTTTAGAGACACATCAATGACAACTTTAGTGTTCTGTGTTTTAGAGAAACATAATGACCCACTTTAGTCTTTACTGTTTTAGAGAAACATCATGACCAACTTTAGTCGTTCTGTGTTTCAGAGAACAACATGACCAACCTTCAGTCTTACTGTTTTACGAGAAAACATCATGACATACTTTAGTGTTTCTGTGTTTTGCCCGAAACATCATGACCAACTTTAGTGTTACTGTTTTAGAGGAAACATCAATGGACCAACTTTAGTGTTCTGTGTTTCAGAGAAAATCATGACCAACCTTTTAGTCCTTTACTGTTTTTAGAGAACATCACGACCAACTTTAGTGTTCTGCTGTTTTAGAGAAACATCATGACCCAACTTTTAGTCTTTACTGTTTCAGAGAAAACATCACGACCAACTTTTAGTGTTCTGTGTTTTAAGAGAAACATCATGACCAAACTTTTAGTTTTTACTGTTTATTAGCAGAAACATCCACGACCAACTTTAGTGGTTTTCCTGTGTTTCAGAGCAACATCATGACCAACTTTAGTCCTTTACTGTTTTTAGAGAAATATCATGACCCACTTTAGTGTTCTGTGTTTTAGAGAAACATCATAATGAACCAACTTTAGTGTTTTTACTGTTTTAGAGAAACATCAATGACCAAACTTTTAGTGTTCTGTGTTTCAGAGAAACATCATGACCACTTTAGTCTTTACTGTTTTAGAGACCATCACGCCAACTTTATGTGTTCCTGTGTTTTAGAGAAACAAATCATGAACCAACTTTAGTTCTTTAACTGTTTCACGAGAAAACATCACGACCATACTTTAGTGGTTTGTGTTTTAGAGAAACATCATACCAACTTTAGTCTTTTACTGTTTTAAGAGGAAACATCACGACCAACTTAGTGTTCTGTGTTTTCAGAGAAACATCATGACCACTTTCGTCTTTTACTGTTTTAGAGAAACATCACGCCAAACTTTAAGTGTTCTGTCGTTTCAGAGAACACTCATGACTAACTTTAGTCTTTTACTGTTTTAGAGAAACATCACGAGCCAACTTAGTGTTCTGTGTTTTAGAGACTCATGTACCAACTTTAGTCTTTATGTTTTTCAAGAGAACATCACGACCTACTTTAGTGTTCTGTGTTTTTCGAGAAACAATCAATGACCAACTTTAGTCTTTACTGTTTTAGAGAACATCACGACCATTTAGTGTTCTGTGTTTTCAAGAGAAACATCAAGTGACCACTTAGTGTTCTGGTGTTTTAGGAAACATAATGACCAACTTTAGTGTTCTGTGTTTCAGAGAAACATCATGACGCAATTTATCTTTCTGGTTTTAGAGGAAACATCATGACCAACTTTAGGTCTTTACTGTTTTAGAGAAACATCATGACCAACTTTAAGTCTTACTGTCTTTAGAGGAACCATCATGACCAAACTTTAGTCTTTACTGTTTTTAGAGAAACATCATGACCAACTTTAGTCTTTTACTGTTTAGAGAAACACCATGACCACTTTAGTCTTTACTGTTTTAGAGAAACATCATACCAACTTTGTGCTTTACTGTTTTACGGAGAAACATCATAACCAACTTTAGTCTTTAACGTTTTAGAGAAAAATCATGACCAATTTTAGTGTTTCTGTGTTTAGAGAAACAATCATGACCAACTTTAGTCTTTTAACTGTTTTAGAGAAACACACGCCCAAACTTTAGTGTTTCTTGTTTTCAGAGAAACATAATGACCAACTTAGTCTTTACCTGTTTTTACGAGAAACATAAGACCAATTTAGTCTTTACTGTTTTCAGAGAAACATCAAGACCAACTTTAGTCTTTACTGTTTTAGAGAAACATCATGACAACTTTAGCCTTTACTGTTTTATGAGGAAACATCAATGAACCACTTTAGTCTGTTACTGTTTTAGAGAAACATCATTGACCAACTTTAGTGTTCTGTTGTTTCAGAGAAAACATCAATGACCGAACTTTAGTCTTTCTGTTCAGAGAAACATCATACGCAACTTTTAGTTTTACTGTTTAGAGAAACATCAATGACCAACTTTAGTCTTTACTGTTTTAGAGAAACATCATGACCAAATTTCAGTGTTTCTGTGTTTTAGAGAACATATCGACAACTTAGTCTTACTGGTTTTGCAGAACCATTCACGACAAACTTAAAGTGTTCTGTGTTTCAGAGAAACATCATACCAACTTTAGTCCTTTATGTTTCTAGAAGACACATCATGACCAACTTTAAGTCTTTACTGTTTTAGAGAAACATCATGACCAACTTTAGTCTTTACTGTTTTTAGAGAAACATCATGACCACTTTAGTGTTCTGTGTTCAGAGAAACATCATGACACTTTAGTCTTTAACTGTTTCAGCGAAACCATGACCACTTTAGTCTTACTGTTTTAGAGAAACATATGACCAACTTTAGTGTTCTGTGTTTTAGAGAACATCATGACCCAACTTTCGTCCTTTACTGTTCTTTAGAGAAACATGCATGACCAACTTTAAAGTGTTCTGTGTTTTAGAGACCATCATGACCACTTGTAGTGTTCTTGTGGTTTTAGAGAAACTAATGCCCAACTTTAGTGTTCTGTGTTTTAGAGAACATCATGACAACTTTAGTTCTTTAATGTTTAGAGAACATCATGACCAACTTTTAGTGTTCTGATGTTTTAGACGCAAACATCAATGACACTTTAGTGTTTCTTGTTTTAGAGAAACATAATGACCCACTTTAGTGTTCTGTGTTTCAGAAGAAACATCATGACAACTTTGAGTCTTTACTGTTTTAAGAGAAACATCATGACCAACTTTAGTGTTCTGGTGTTTTAAGAGAAACATCATGACCACTTTAGTCTTTACTGTTTAGAGAAAATCATGACCAACTTTAGTGGTTCTGTGTTTCTAGAGAAACATATGACCACTTTAGTTGTCTGTTTTTAGGGAGACATAATGACCAACTTAGTGTTCTGTGTTTTAGCGCAACATAAATGACCCACTTCTAGTCTTTAATGTTTTAGAGAAACATCATGAACCAACTTTACGTCTTTACTGTTTTAGAGAAACATCCCTGACAACTTCTATCTTTACTTGTTTTAGAGAAACATCATGACCACTTTTAGTGTTCTGTGTTTAAGAGAAACATCATGACGCAACTTTAGTCTTTACTGTTTTAGAGAAACATCACGACAACTTTAGTGTTCTGGTGTTTTCAGAGAAATCATGAACAACTTTAGTCTTTACTGTTTTAGAGAAACATCATGACCAATCTTTAGTCTTTACTGTTTTAGAGAAACATCAACGACATTTAAGTGTTCTGTGTCGAGAAACATCATACCAACTTTTAGTCTTTACTGTTTTAGAGAAACATCACGACAACTTTTAGTGTTCCTGTGTTTTCAGAGAAACATCATGACCAACTTTTATGTTTACTGTTTTAGAGAAACAGATCATGACCAACTTTAGTGGTTCTGTGTTTTCAGAGAAACATGACGCACAACTTTGTCTTTCTCGTTCAGAGAAATCAAAGACCCAACTTTAGTCTTTACTGTTTAGAGAACCATCACGACCATTTAGTGTTCTTGTGTTTTTGAGAAACATCATGACCAACTTTAGTCTTTAACTGTTTTTAGAGAGAAACATCACGACCAATCTTAGTGTTTGTGTTTTAGAGAAACATATGACCAACTTTAGTGTTTTCTGTGTTTTAGAGAACATCATGACGCAACTTTAGTCTTTACTGTTTTAGAGAAACATCATGAACCAACTTTAGTGCTCTGTGTTTTAGAGAAACAACTCAACTCTCTCCCTCTCTCTCTCCTCTAACTCTCTCCTCTCCACCCTCTATCTCCTCCCTCTCTTCTCTTGGCCCTCTCCTCCACAGCAGCTCATATCTCTCAGAGCTGTCAGTGTTTCTCGTGTCAATTACCAAAATATAAAGTAACCTCCACAACATCCTCTTGTCTACCCTCCCTTCTCTCTTTCTTCCCTCTGTTCTGCATCTCCTACCCTCTCTCTCTCTTCTCTCCTCTGTTCTGACTCTCTAACGCCTCCTTCTCTCTCTTTCCCTCTGTTCTGACTCCTCTCCCTCCTCTCTCTTTCTTTCCCTCTTGTTCTGATCTCCTACCCTCTCCCCCTCTCTCTCTTCCTCTGTTCTGACTCTCTACCCTCCCTCTCTCTCTTTCTCCTCTGTTCTACTCTCTACTAAAACCTCTCTCTCTCTCTTTCCCTCTGTTTCTGACTCTCTACCCCTCCTCTTCTCTCTCTCTCTTCTTCCTATTTCCCTCCTGTTCTGATCTCTAACCCTCCTCTTTAGAGAGAGAGAGAAAGAGAGAGAGAGGCGCAGAGAGAGAGAGCACAGAGAGAGCAGAAGGGTGCAGAGAAGAGAGAGTGAGAGAGCAGCGACAGCGAGAGCAACGAGAGAACAGAGAGAGAACGAGAGAGAGCAGCGACGAGAGGAGAGCAGAGAGAGAACAGACAGAGAGGCAGACAGAGAGAGTCAGAGAGAGCGAGCATGAGAGAGTAAGAAGATGAGAGTAATAACTCAGAGAGAGCAAAAGAGAGCAGAGAGAGAGAGAGAGAGAAGAGATGGCAGAAGAGAGCAGAGAGAGAGAGGCAGAGAGGTATTAGAGAGAGAGAGAGAGCAGAGAGAGAGGAGAGAGCGAGAGAGGAAAGATCAAGAGAGCAAGAGGAGAGAGCAGGAGAAAGGCCAGAGAGAGAGAGAGGGCCGAGAGAGAGAGGCAGAGAGAAGAGAGAAGCAGAGAGAACAGAGAGAACGCAAATGAGCAGAGAAAGCAGAGAGCAGGGAAGAAGCAGAGAGAAAGCGCAGAGAGAGAAGAGCGAGAGAGCGAGCGAGCAGAGAGAGAGCCAAGAGAGAGAGAGAGAGAGAGAGCAGAAGAAAGGAGCAGAGAGAGAGCGAGAGCAGAAGAAAGAGAGAGCAGAGAGAGCAGAGAGAGTGCAGAGAGAGAGCATGGGAAAGGCAGAGAGCAGAGGAGGAGCAGAAGAGCAGAGAGAGCAAGAGCAGAGAGAGAAGAGCAGAGAGAGCAGAGAAAGCAGAGAGCCGAGCGAGAGCAGAGAGAGGAGAGGCAGCAGAGAGGCAGAGAGCGCAGAGAGAGAGCAGGAAAGCAAGAGAGCAGAGAGAGCAGAGAGAGAGATACCAGGAGAGAGAGCAGAGAGAGAGAGAAGTAAGCAGAGAGCAGAGAGAAAGAGCATGAGGAGAGAGAGAGAGCAAGGCGAGAGAGCGAGCACGAGGAGAGGGAGCAGAGAGAGACGAGAGGCAGAACGCAGATAGAGAGCAAGAGCGAGAGCAGAGGAGAGAGCAAGAGAGAGAGAGAAAGAGAGCAGAGAGAGAGAGGCATAGGGAGCAGGGAAAGCAGAGAGAGCGAGAGAAAGAGCAGACGAAGCGCAGGAGAGAGAAAGAGCAGAGAGAGAGCCAGCGAGAGCAGAGATGAGCAAGCCGAGAAGCAGTTAGAGAGAGAGCAGAGAAAAGCAGAGAGAGAGGTGGCAGGAGAGTCAGAGCAGAGCGTCGGCAAGAGAGCCATGATGAGAAAGAGGAGCAGAGATGCGAGGAGCGAGAGAGAGAGAGAGCGAGCGAGCTAGAGAGAGCAGAGACAGAGAGAGAGAGCAGAGAGGAGAAGCGTAGATAGAGAGAGTAGAGCGAGAAGATGAGAGCTAGAGGATGAGAGCGAGAGCAGAGAAAGGGAGAGCATGAGAGAGGAAGAGCGAAGACAGCCAGAGAGAGAGGCAGGAGACAAGCAGGCGAAGACAGAGTCGAGAGCAGAGAGAGAGAGAGAGCGCAGAGAGAGTCAGCAAGAGAGTGCAGGAAGATAGTAGACTATGCAGAGAGAGCAGGCGGAGACAGCAAAGAGCAGAGAGAGTAGACAGAGAGAGAGCAGAGAGAGAGAGCAGAGAGAGAGCAGGGAAAGCAGGGAAGCACGAGAGAAGAGAAGAGCAGAGAGAGCTGAGAGCAGAGGAGAGAGAGAGAACCAGAGAAGAGAGAGCAGAGAGAAAGAGAGCAGAGGGCAGAAGGGGAGCAGAGAGAAAGAGAGCAGAGAAGAAGAGAGAAAGAGCAGAGAGAGAGCAAGGGAGAGAGCAGAGCAAGAAAGGAGAGAGCGACAGCAGAGAGAGAGAGGCCAGAGAGAGAGCAGTGAGAGAGAACAGAACCGAGAGAGAAGCAGGAGAAAGCAGAGGAGCAGCAGAGAAAGAGCAGCGAGAGAGCAGAGAAGAGAGAGCAGAGAGAGCAGAGAGAGAAGAGAGTGAGAGAGTAGAGCGAGAGAGTAGAGCGAGAGAGGAGAGCAGAGATGGAGCGAGAGCAGAGAAGAGACGAGAGCGAGAGAGAGCAGAGAGACCGAGCGAGAGCAAAGCGAGAGAGGCAGAGAGAGAGGCAGAGAGAGCAGAGATAGAGTGTGGCAGAGAGGAGAGGAGTGGCAGAGACAGCACAGTGAGCAGAGAGAGAACAGAGAGAGGCCAGAGAGAGAGGCAGAGGAGGAGCAGGAAAGCAGGGAAAGCAGAGAGAGGAAGAGCAGAGAGCAGCGAAAGAGAGCAGAGCAAGAAGAGAGAGAGCGCAGAGGGAGAGAGAGAGAGCAGAGAGGGAGAGAGCAGAGAGCAGAAAGAGAGCAGAAGAGAGAGACAGAAACAGGCTGAGAAGCAGAGAGAGCAGAGAGGTGAGAGAGAGGGCAGAGAGCAGAGGAAACAGAGAAGAGAGCAGATAAAAGAGCAGGGGCGAGAAAGAGCAGAGGAGAGAGAGAGAGATAGACGCAGAGAGAGAGAGAGCAGAGAGAGTAGCAGAGAGCAGTGGAGAGAGCTGAGAGAGAGAGAGCAGAGAGTGTAGGCTGAGAGAGCAGAGAGAGAGAGAGAACAGAAGAGAGAGAGCAAGAGGGAGAGAGATATAGAGAGAGAGCGAGCAGAGAGAGAGCGGAGAGTGAGCAGAGCAGAGAGAGAGCGAGAGAAGCAGGCTGAGAAAGCAAAGAGAGATTGAGAGAGCAGAGAAGAGTGAGAGCATAGGGAAGAAGAGAGATCAGGAACAGAGAGAGAGAGGCCTGACGAGAGCAGAAGAGAAGAGCGAGGGGCAGAGCAGAGAGAGAGAGGGCGAGCAGGCTGAGAGAGAGAGCGAGCAGAAAGCAGGCTGAGAAAGCAAAGAGAGAGTGAGAGGCAGAGAAGAGAGAGCAGAGGAAGAGAGATCAGAGAACAGAGAGGCAGCCTGAGAGAGAGAGATAGAGGAGAAGAGCAGAGAGAGAGAGCAGAGAGCAAGGCTGAGAGAAGCAGAGAGCAAGAGAGAGAGAGCAGAGAGAGAGCAGAGCGAGAGAGTGCGATAGCAGAGAGCAGAGAAAAGGCGAGGGCAGAGAGAGGCAGAGAGGAAGAGAGAGCAGAAAGTAAGAGAGTGTGAGAGAGCAGAGAGGGCAGAGGGCAAAAGAGAGAGAGCAGAGAGAGCAGAGGGAGAGAAGAAGAGGAGGAGAGAGAGCAAGGTGAGAGAGAGAGGGCGAGAGGGAGAGAGCAGAGGACGTCTGAGACGAGCAGAAGCACAGAGAGAGCAGAGAGTAGGCTGAGAGAAGCAAATGAGAGAGAGAAGAGGGGAGAGGGACAAGTGAGAGAGAAGATAAGAGGAGAAGGAGGCTGAGAAAGCAAAGAGAGGTGAGAGAGCAGAGAGAGAAGAGGGCAGAGAGAGGAGAGAGGGAGAGAGAGAGAGCAGGAACAGAGAAGAGAAGAGCAGGCTGAGAAAGCAAGAGAGAGAGTGGAGAAGGAGCATAGAGTGAGAGCAGAGAGAGGCAGAGAAAAGAGAGAGCAGAAGGCAGAGGGAGAGAGAGGCAGAGAGAGAGAGAGGGCGAGAGAGCAGGCCAGAGTGAGAGAGAGCGAGAGAGAGGGCAGGCTCGAGAGACGCAGAGGGAGAGAGAGAGTGGCTGAGAGAAGCAGAGAGGAGAAACAGCAGGCTGAGAAAGAAAGAGAGAGCGAGGAGAGAAGAGAGAGGGCAGAAGAGATGGAGAACAGAGCGAAAGAGCAGAAACAGAGAGAAAGAGAG
>NW_019948056.1:28154-36395 GCF_002910315.2 Salvelinus sp. IW2-2015
ACCCTCCCTCTCTCTCTTCTTCCCTCTGTTCTGACTCTCTACCTCCCTCTCTCTCTCTTTCCCTCTGTTCTGACTCTCCCCTCCCTCTATCTCTTTCTATTTGTTCTGACTTCTACCCTCCCTCTCTCTCTCTTTCCCTCTGTTCTGACTCTCTTACCCTCCCTCTCTCTCTCTTTCCCTCTGTTGTGACTCTCTACCCTCCCTCTCTCTCTCTTTCCCTCTGTCTGGACTCTCTACCCTCCCCCTTCTCTCTCTTTCCTCTGTTCTGACTCTCTACCCTCCCCCATCTCTCTCTTCCCTCTGTTCTGACTCCCACCCTCCCTCTCTCTCTTTCCCTCAGGGCTCCAGATCCTCTATCAGTTCTGACTCTCTACCCTCCCAGTATAGTACACAGACTGGACAACAGGACAATGATCCTAAGCCTGGACTTGAACCGATCGAACATCTCTGGAGACACCTGAAAAAAGCAGTGCAGCAAAAAGCTCCCCATCCAACCTGACAGAGTTTGAGAGGATCTGCAGAGAAGAATGGAGAAACTCCCCAAATACAGGGTGTGTCAAGCTTGTAGCGTCATACCCAAGAAGATTCAAGGCTTTAATCACTGCCAAAGGTGCTTCAACAAAGTACTGAGTAAAGGGTCTGAATACTTATGTAAATGTGCAAACTGCACCCCTCCAAACTGCACCCCTGTTAAGATATAAAGCGGAAGAGAAGAGAGAGAGAGAGCAGAGAGCAGAGAGAAAAGAGAGAGCAGACAGCAGAGAAGAGAGCAGAGCACAGAAGAGGAGAGCAGAAAGAGCAGAGAGAGAGAGAGCAGAAGAGAGAAAGCAGAGAGCAGGCTGAGAGAGCAGAGAGAAGAGAGCAGAGCAGAGAGAGAGAGAGCAGAGAGCAGGGAAAAGAGAGAAAGCAGAGGGGGTGAGAGCAGAGAGAGAGCAGCTGAGAGAGCAGAGAGCATTAGAGAGCAGAGAGCATTGAGAGAGAGGGAGAGACCGGAGAGCAGGCTGAGAGAGCAGAGAAAAGAGAGAGCGCAGCAGAGCAGAAGCAGAGAACAGAGAGAAGAGAGAGAGAGGCAGAGGGAGAGAGAGAGCAGAGAACGTGAGCAGAAAAGAGAGAGCAGAAAGAGACCAGAGAAAGAGCAGCAGAGCAGGAGAGAGAGAGCGCAGAGGGAGAGAGAGAGAGCAGAGAGGAGAGAGCAGAGGAGCAAAGAGAGAGAGAGAGAGAGAGTAGAGAAGAGCAGGGAGAGAGAGAGAAGAGAGAGGCAGAGAGAAGAGAGAGCAGATAGAGTAGAGGGAGAGAGGCAGAGAGGGAGAGAAACAACGAGAGAGCAGAGAGGGCAGAGAGAGAGCAGAGAGCAGAAAGCAGGCTGAGAGAGCAGAGAGAGAGAGAGCAGAGAGAGAGCGAGCAGAGAGCAGGCTGAGAGAGCAGAGAGAGAGCGGAGAGCAGAGAAGAGAGAGAACAGAGAGAGAGAGAGCAGAGGGAGAGAGATAGCAGAGAGAGAGTGAGCAGAGAGCAGGCTGAGAGAGCAGAGACAGTGAGAGAGCAGAGAGAGAGCAGAGAAGAGAGAGCAGAGGGAGAGAGAGAACAGAGAGAGAGCAGAGAGCAGGCTGAGAGAGCAGAGAGAGAGAGCAGAGCGAGAGAGGGAGAGAGCAGAGAGTGAGATAGCAGTGAGCAGAGTGAGGGCAGAGAGAGCGAGCAGAGAGCAGGCTGAGAGAGCAGAGAGAGCAGAGAGGTGAGCAGAAAGCAGGCTGAGAAAGCAAAGAGAGAGAGAGAGCAGAGGGCAAAGAGAGAGAGCAGAGAGAGAGAAAGCAGAGAGCAGAGAGGTCAGAGAGCGAGCAGAGAGAGAGCAGGGAAAAGAGAGCAGAGAGAGAGATAGATCAGAGAACAGAGAGAGCAGAGAGAGAAGAGTAGAGAAAAGAGAGGAGAGCAGAGAACAATATAGAGAGAGCAGAGTGAGAGAGAAGAGAGGAGAGAGAACAGAGAGAGCAGAGAGGCAGAGAGAGAGCAGGAGAGCAGAAAGCAGGGAGAGAGCTGAAGAGCCAGAGAGCTGAGCGAGCAGAGCATAGAGAGAGAGAGCAAGAGGAGAGGCAGAGTGAGAGAGAGAGCAGAGGGAGAGAGAGAGCAAAGACCAGAGAGAGAGCAGAGAGCAGGCTGAGAAAGCAAAGAGAGTGAGAGAGAGAGAAGGCAGAGAGAGCTGAGCGAGCAGAGCATAGAGAGAGAGAGCAGAGAGTAGGCTGAGAGAGCAAAGAGAGAGAGCAGGGTGAGAGAGAGAAGAGAGAGGGCAGAGAGAAGAGAGAGCAGATAGAGCAGAGGGAGAGAGAGCAGAGAGGGAGAGAGAACAGAGAGAGCAGAGAGAGAGCAGAGAGCAGAAAGCAGGGAGAGAGCTGAGAGCAGAGAGAGCTGAGCGAGCAGAGCATAGAGAGAGAGAGCAAAGACCAGAGAGAGAGCAGAGAGCAGGCTGAGAAAGCAAAGAGAGTGCGAGAGCAGAGAAGGCAGAGAGAGAGCAGAGAGATAGAGCAGAGGGAGAGAGAACAGAGAGAGCAGAGAGGGCAGAGAGAGAGCAGAGAGCAGAAAGAGAGAGTAGAGAGAGAGCAGAAAGCAGGCTGAGAGAGTAGAGAGAGAGAAAGCAGAGAGTGAGAGAGAGGGAAGAGAGCAGAAAAAGAGCAGAGAGAGAGCAGAGAGTAGGCTGAGAGTGCAGAGAAAGAGAGCAGAGTGAGAGAGAGAACATAGAGAGAGAGATAGCAGAGAGAGAGCGAGCAGAGGGAGAGAGACAGCAGAGAGAGAGCGAGCAGAGAGCAGAGAGACAGTGAGAGAGCAGAGAAGAGAGAGCAGAGGGAGAGAGAGAACAGAGAGAGAGCAGAGAGCAGGCTGAGAGAGCAGAGAGAGAGAGCAGAGCGAGAGAGGGAGAGAGCAGAGAGTGAGATAGCAGTGAGCAGAGTGAGGGCAGAGAGAGCGGGCAAGAAAGCAGGCTGAGAAAGCAAAGAGAGAGAGAGAGAGCAGAGGGCAAAGAGAGAGAGCAGAGAGAGAGAAAGCAGAGAGCAGAGAGGTCAGGGAGCGAGCAGAGAGAGAGCAGGGAAAAGAGAGCTGAGAGAGCAGAGGGAGAGATAGATCAGAGAACAGAGAGAGAGCAGAGAGAGAAGAGTAGAGAAAAGAGAGAGAGCAGAGAACATATAGAGAGAGCAGAGTGAGAGAGAAGAGAGGGAGAGAGAGCAGGGTGAGAGAGAGAGAGCAGAGAGAGAAGAGAGATCAGTTCACATGAGCCCTCATCGCAGGTTTAGGGTTTGGGATGTTGACTTCAGTGTCTGAAATAATAACTGAACACACGCACACACATTCAACACACACAGTGGACGCACTCAACTGGACACACACAACACCACTGGACACACCACACACACACACACACACACACACCCACAGCACACACACCACACTAGGCTGATCACACACACCCTCACTATGGACGATATCAACACACTGGACACTACACACACACACTGGACACAAAACACTCACGGCTGGACACACACTCAGCTGGACACACACACACTCACACTGGACACAGACACACTCGCACACTGGACAGATTACACACACACACTGGAACACACCCCAGACACACCTGGCACACACACACACACACACACACTGGACACCGACACTCACACTGGACACAACACTCACACTGGACACACATACATACACCAACGACACTGGACACACAACTACACACTGGAACACCACTAACGGAGCAACACCTCACACGACACACACCACACATGGACACAACACACCACTCAACACTCGGAAACACACTGGATTACGATACACACACATGACAATGGACACACACACACCTGGACACACACATCAACTGGACAACACTCACACTGGACACATACACCTCACACTGGATACACACACCACAGACACCTTATGGACACTAGCACTACACATGGCACACACACCACCTGGACACCACACAGCCACTTCTGGACACACACACACTGGAACACACTCGACACTGGACACACCTACTGGACACACATCACGACTGGACACACACACACAACACTTGGCACACACGACAGATGGACCACACACATCACGGACACACACACACATCCACTACTGGACACCAACACACACTCGGACCACACTCACGGACACATCACATGACACACACACTCACCTGGATCACGCACAGATACACTGACACACTGGACGAACACAACACATGGACCACCGACACACCCTGGACACACACCGGAACACACACAGCACATGGCACACACACTCACTGACACACCTGGACATGGACACACAACACACTGGACCACACTGGACACATCAGAAATCTCCTATAATTGTGACAATTCAACACGTTAAAAATACCAATGTGATCATTTGTTGTCTTTTATGTTGAACTACAAATTGTAATACATTATATATGGACATCGCTCCATAGTTGTACAGTATACAGAGTTATTGTACTTTGTTCATAATAAAACAGACTTGGAAACAAGAAAAGCAGTTATATTGTGAAACAGTTTGGTTATGATGTTCGTTTCCTCTGCCAGGTTGGACGTTAACCTGCGACTGGTTGAAACATGAAACAAATAGTGAAATGAGAATACAAACAATTAAATTATGTGGAATTGAATTCACAAATTTGTACAACAGAGCTGTGTTTGATGCCGGGTTACTATAAGCAAACAGAGTTCCACTTTCTCTTTTATCTGCTCTCCTTGCCCTCTCTCTGCTCTCTCTATTCATTCAATCAATTGCAAGGGGCTTTATTGGCATGGGAAACATGTGTTAACATTGCCAAAGCAAGTGAGTGAGATAATACACAAAAGTGAAATAAACAATACAATTAACAGTAAACATTACACATACAGAAGTTTCAAAACAAGAAAAGACATTACAAATGTCATATTATCATATACAGTGTTGTAACAATGTACAAATGGTTAAAGCACACAAGTTAAATAAAAGCATAAATATGGGTTGTATTTACAATGGTGTTTGTTCTTCACTGGTTTGCCCTTTCTTGTTCTCTCTGTCTATCTCTGCTCTCTCTATTTTCTCTGCTCTCTTCTGCCTCTCTGCCCTCTCTCTTCTCTCTCAGCCTGCTATCTGCTCTCTCTCTGCTCTTTGCTCGCTCTGCTGTTCTCTCTTTTCTCTGCTCTCTCTCTGCTCTCTCACTCTATGCTCTCTCATCCTCTCTTTTATTTCTCAGCCTGCTCTCTGCTCTCTGTCGTCCGCTCTCTCTGTCTCTCTTTCTCTCTGCTCTCTCTGCCTCTCTCTTCTCTCTGCTCTATCTCTCACTCTCTGCTCTCTCTCGCTCTCTGCTCTCTCCTCTCTCAGCCTGCTCTCTGTCTGCTCTGCTGTTCTCTCTTTCTCTGTTTTCTCTCTGCTCTCTCTCTGCTTCTCTCACTCTGCTTCTCTCACTCTCTATTGGCTTCTCTAGCCTGCTCTCTCTCGCTCTCTATGCTCTCTATTGCGTCTCTCAGCACTCTCTGTTCTCTCTCTGCTCTCTCTCTCTCCTGCCCTCTCTGTTCTCTCTCTCTGCTCTCTCTACTCTGCCCTCTGCCCTCTGCTCTCTCTCTGCTTTTTATATCTGCTCTCTCTCTCTCTGCTCTCTCTGTCTCTCTCCCTGCTATCTCTCTCTGCTCTCTCTCTCTGCTCTCACTTTTTCTCTATGCTCTGCTCTCTCTGCTTGCTCTCTCTCTGCTCTCGCTCTCTCTCTGCTCTCTCTTCTCTCTCAGCTCTCTCTGCTCTCTCTCTGCTCTCTCTCTGCCCTCTCTCTGCCCTCTCTCTGCCCTCTCTGTTCTCTTCACTCTCTGCTGTGCTCTCTGCTCTCTCTGCTGTCTATCTCTGCTCTCTCTGTCTCTGCTCGCTCTCCTCTGCTCTCTCTCTCCTCTGCTCTCTCTGCTCTCTCTCCCTCTGCCTCTCTGCTCTGCTCTCATCTCTTTTTCTCTCTGCTCTCTCTGCCCTCTCTCTTCTCTCTTCTCTCTGCTCTCCTCTTTGCTTTCTCAGCCTGCTCTCTCTCTTGTTCTCTGCTTCTCTCTCTGCTCTCTCAGCCTGCTCTCTCTCCCTCTGCTCTCTCTCCTCTGCTTTCTCAGCCTGCTCTCTCTGCTCTCTGTTCTCTGCTCTCTCTCTCTGCCCTCTCTCTCTCTGCTCTCTCTCTGCCTTCTCTGCTCTCTCTCTGCTCTCTCTCTCTTTTGCTTTCTCAGCCTGCTCTGCTCTCTCTCTCCTCTGCTCTCTCTCTCACTCTGCCCTCACCCTCTCTCTCTTGCTTCTTCTGTGCTCTGCTCGCTCAGCTCTCTCTGCCTTCTGCTTTTCTCTCTCTCTCTCTCTGCTCGCTGTCTCTGTTCTCTGCTCTCTCTGCTCTGCTCTCCCTGCTATCTCTTCTGCTATCTCAGTCTCTGCTCTCTCTTTTCTCTATGCTCTGCTTTCTCTTCGCTCTCTCTCTTCTCTCTTGTCTCTCTGCCTTCTCTGTTCTCTCTCTCTCTGCTGTCTCTCTGCTCTCTGCTGTCTATCTCTGCTCTCTCTATCCTCTGCTCTCTCTGCTCTCGCTCTTCTCTCTCTGCCCTCTCTTTCTCTCTCTGCTCTCTCTCCCTCTGCTCTTTCTGCTCTGGTCTCTCTGCTCTCTCTTGCCTTCTCTCTGCTCTCTCTTTGCTTTCTCAGCCTGGCTCTCTGTTCTCTGCTCTCTCAGCCGCTCTCTCTCCTCTCTGCTCTCTCAGCTGCTCTCTCTCTCTTGCTCTCTCTTCCCTTGCTCTTCTGCTCTCTTTTCTCTGCCTCTCTCCTTGCTCTCACTCTATGCTCTCTCACTCTCTCTTTGCTTTTTAAGCCTGCTCTCTCGCTCTCTCTCTGGTCTCTGCTCTCTCTCTGTTCTCTGTCTCTCTCTCTCCATCTGCTCTTCTGCTCTCTCTCTCTGCTCTCTTTTGCCTTCTCTGCTCTCTCTCTGCTCTCTCACTCTCTTTGCTTTCTCAGCCTGCTCTCTGCTCTCTCTCTGGTCTCTGCTCTCTCTCTGGTCTCTGCTCTCTCTCTCACTCTGCCCTCTCCTCTCTGCTCTCTCTCTTTGCTCTCTCAGCCTACTCTCTGCTCTGTCTCTTGCTCTCTCTCTCTTATGCCTCTCTGTGCTCTGCTCGCTCAGCTCTCTCTGCTCTCAGCTCTCTCCCTCTGCTCTCTCTGCTGNCTCTGCTCTCTCACTCTCTCTTTGCTTTCTGCTCGCTCTCTCTGCTCTCTGCTCGCGCTCTCTGCTCTCTCTGCCCTCGCTCTTCTCTCTGCTCTCTGCTATCTCACTCTGCTCTCTCCCTCTGCTCTCTCTGCTCTCTCACTCTCTCTTTGCTTTCTCAGCCGGCTTTCTGCTCGCTCTCTCTCTCTGCTCTCTCAGCCTGCTCTCTCTGCCCTCGCTCTTCTCTCTGCTCTCTCCCTCTCTCAGCCTGCTCTCTGCTATCTCTCCCCCTCTGCTATCTCTCCCCCTCTGCTCTCTCTCTCCCTCTGCTCTCTCTCTCACTGCTCTCTCTCTCTGCTCTTTTTCCGCTCTCTTCTCTGTTCTCTGCTCTCTGCCTTCTCTTCTCTCTCTCACTCTCTGCTTTCTCAGCCTGCTTTCTGCTCTCTACTCTTTCTGCTCTCTCTGCCCTCTGCTCTCTCTGATCTCTCTCTCTCTATTCTCTGCTCTCTCTGAACTGCTGCGCTCTCTGATCTCTCTCTTTCTGTTGTCTGCTCTCTACCCTCTCTCTCTCTGATCTCTCACTCTCTGCTCTCTCAGCCTGCTCTCCGGTCTCTCCCTCTCTCTCTAATGCTCTCTCCTCTCTAATGCTCTCTGCTCTCACCCTCTCTGCTTTCTCTCTTGTCTCTGCTTTCTCTTTTCTCTGCTCTCTTCTCTCTGCTCTCTCAGCCTGCTCTCTCTCTCTGCTCTCTTCTCTCTGCTGTCTGCTCTCTCAGCTCTCTCTCTGTGCTCTGCTCTCTTCTCTCTGCTGTCTGCTCTCTCTTTTCTCTGCTCTCTCTCTGTGGTCTTCTCTCTGTGGTCTTCTCTCTCTCTCTCTCTGCATCTCTCGCTTTATATCTTAACAGGGGTGCAGTTTGGACAATCACCACTTGATGGCAGTGTTAAACCAGAAGTGATGAAAACAACATTACTGCAGAGAGAGAGAGAGAGTCTAATATACTGATATACAGTGCATTCAGAAAGTATTCAGACCCCTTGACTTTTTACACATTTTGTCACGTTAC
>NW_019948057.1:0-17893 GCF_002910315.2 Salvelinus sp. IW2-2015
ACCCCCCCCCAATACTGGTATTACATGTCGCACCGTTCACAACTAACAAACACATACTGATACATGTCACACTCGGTTCACAACGAACAACAATACTGAATAACATGTCTCACCGTTCACAACTATACAAAATACTGAATTAGATTCAACACCGTTCAAAACTAACAACATACTGGAATAACATGTCACACCGTCAAAACTAACAAACAATATGTAATACATTGTCACACGCTTCCAAAACTAACAACAATTACTGAATAACGATGTCACACCGTTCAACTAACCATACTGGGAACATGTCACACCGTTCAAAAACTAAAACAACAATATTTGAATTAGCATGTTCACCACCGTTCAAAACGTAATCCAGACTAATTTACTGGAATCATGTGCTCACGTTCACAACTAACAAACAATACTGAATACATGTGCTCACCGTCACAACTACAACCAATACTTGAATACATGTTCACCGTTCAAAACTATACACATACTGAATACATGGTCGTTCACCGTTCAAAACTATACACGCAATACTGAATAATTTCTCGCGTTTCACAGACTTAACAACAATACTGAATACATGTCTCACCGTTGCAAACTTAACAACAGATACTGAATACATGTTCACACCGTTCAAAACTAACAACTAATATGCAATACATGTCTCACGTTCAATAACAACATATACTTGAAATACATTGTCTCACCGTTCACAACTACAACAATACTGGAATACATTGTCACACCGTTCAAAACTAACAAACATCCTGAATCATCGTCCCACACGTTCAAATACTAAAACAATACTGACATACATTGTCGTCACGTTCACACTAACAACATTATGAATACATGTTCCGTTCAAAAACTAACACAATACTGAATACATGTGGTCACACCGTTCAATAACTAACAACCAATACTGAATACATGTCACACCGTTCAAAACTAACAATCATACTGAATACATGTCACACCGTTTCAGAACTAACACAATATCTGGAATTACATGTCACACCGTTTCAAAACTAACAACAATCCTGAAATACAGTGTTCTAGTTCAAAACTAACAACCATACTGAATTACATGTCTCACCGTTCCAGAAACTAACACAATACTGAAATACATGTCACATCGTTCAAAACTAACACAATCGCTTGAATTACATGGTCCTCACCGGTTCAAAACTAAAACAATTCTGAAAGTACGATAGTCATCACCGGTTCAAACTAACAACAATATCTGAATTACATGTCAACACGTTACAAACTAACAACAATACTTAATACATGTCACCACGTATCAACTAAGCAAACATTCCTGAATGACATGTCTCAACCGTTCACACTAATCAAGCATATGTGATGACATGTCTCACGTTCAAAACTAACAACAATACTTGATAACATGTCCTACCGTTTAAAACTAACAACATATACTGAATACTATGTCACACTCGTTCAAAGAACTAAACAACAATCCTGAATACATGTCTGCAGCGTGTGATACTTAATGCACATGTATGTTGAGGTCTGGTACCCACACTAACTCTACTGGGGGCCTGTTTGAGCTAGTTTTTCTTTTGAAAGGGGGGCCAAGTTTGGGCGGGTAGTCCACTCTTCTGTCCCTGCTGTTTTGTATTGATTAGACAAGCAACGGTGAATGACTGAGGGGGAGGAGGAGAGGGGACAGGCTGTTCTGTAGAATAGCAGAGGGTCAGATTGGGAACCCACACGCTCACAAGCTACATAGTGATTCTGGAGGGCAGTGGTTAGAGTGGCTGAGAAGTAGTTTAGTTACCCAGACAGGGTCTTCATATCTTCAGAAGACAGTGATCCATCGAAGCAGAGACATCTATGGTACTCTCCGGGATGTTGGGTACACTGGCCCTCCGTGTCACGTATGTCTGGACTCTCCTCACACTTTCATCAAGTTAGTCTGGAGTGAGACAGAATAACACATTATTACACAGAATGAATCCCAGTTGTACAATTGGTTATTATTCCCCCTCCTCTCCCTTTGTAACATATTGCCCCAAGGTCAGTTGCTGCAAATGAGGAAACGTGTTCTCAGTCAAGTGTCCTGGTTAATAACGTGATAAATAAAAAAATAAAAAAATAAAAAAAACATTTCACTAGAACATTCATCAATACAACAGACAAATTAGACACACATATGTCTGTAAGGACAGAATACAACAGACACACATATGTCTGTAAGGACAGAATACAACAGACACACATATGTCTGTAAGGACAGAAAAGGACAGAACTGTAGACAGACAGTCTGCTGAACATAGACCAGTTCACATTCATACCAGCTGAGGAAAGACATCTTGCATAGCTGCTCACCTGGCAACCAACAGTAAACAGGAGAAAACATGAAGAAATGGTAAGATTAGTCAACAATGTACTTCTGTGTTTCTATTTATTGTACCATTTTGTATGATTTGGGCTGTTGTATCTCTCCCTGGTAACAGAGCCAATGGGAGTCATGTGTTGAGAGGGATGAGACCGATATCAAAGGAAAGTATGCCCAGTCCTCTCACAAGGCTCTGTCTGGAGATAGGACGTCTATGTCTCTCTGTCTAGGAACACAGTGTATTTAAGTGTTATAGGGCTCTCCCTGGCTCCTGGTGAACAAATAGACAAACAGACTCAGGTTGGGTTGAAGTAGGGGTGGAGGACAGAGAGACATAGAGTGACCGAGAGAGAGACTGAGACATGAGAGAGAGAGAGAGAGAGAGAGAGAGTTAGTGAGTGAGTGAGTGAGTGAGTGAGTGAGTGAGTGAGTGAGTGAGTGAGAGAGACAGAGAGAGATCATCTAACAGTCCTACTGACCAGTGCAGGTCCTGAGGTCTGGCATCAGGGCGTATCCAGAGCGACAGCTGCACTCATAGCTCCCCTCTGAGTTGGTACAGAATGTCTCACAACCTCCATTCTGGATCGTACACTCATCAATGTCTGCATGGAGGAGGGAATGAACACATATGTTATCACACACACATCATAAGAATGAAACATAACTTGAGACATGCTCATAACTCTTCCTATCCGACACATCAAGCATTTCTGTCATTTAAGAATCAAGGATTTGGTCGCCATGGCTACAGACACTGGTTCATATGACACAAAAACAAATAGTACTATATCAACACCCCTTTCCTGTTTTAAGGACGCAGACAAATCCCTATACTAGTTGAATAATAGAGAACTAACAGTGTAGTTGTTGGAACAGAGTTATCTTACCGACACAGGCCAGTCTGTCCTCTGTGGATTTATATCCAGTATCACAGGAACACTGGTAACGTCCAATCATATTCACACACTGACCGTTCCGACACAGCTTTTCACTCAGTTCACACTCATTAATATCTGTGGAACACACACACACACACACACACACACACACACACACACACACACACACACACACCCAGCACACCCACACACACACACACACACACACACACACACACACACACTCATTAAACACAGGCCATTAAAAACAACCCACCACTAAACCCAGTTGTTCCATCTTGTTCTCACATGTGGAGATGATTGTGAAGCTGTTGGACAATAGATCATCCTCCTCCTTTACCCTAGAGACTTCCCTTTCTAAATCAATAGATCATCCTCCTCCTTTACCCTAGAGACTTCCCTTTCTAATCAATAGATCAAATGGCTAAATTCCCAATCTGGCCTCAACCATCACGGTCACCTAATAATCCCCAGTTTACAATTGGCTCATTCATCCCCCTCCTCTCCCCTGTAACTATTCCCCGGTCGTTGCTGCAAATGAGAACGTGTTCTCAGTCAACTTACCTGGTAAAAAACGGATAAATAAATAAATAAATAAATCCTCCTCCTTTACCCTAGAGACTTCCCTTTCTAAATCAATAGATCATCCTCCTCCTTTACTCCTAGAGACTTCCTTTCTAATCAATAGATCATCCTCCTCCTTTACCCTAGAGACTTCCCTTTCTAAATCAATAGATCATCCTCCTCCTTTACCCCTAGAGACTTCCCTTTCTAAATCAATAGATCATCCTCCTCTTTTACCCCTAGAGACTTCCCTTTCTAAATCAATAGATCATCCTCCTCCTTTACTCCTAGAGACTTCCCTTTCTAAATCAATAGATCATCCTCCTCCTTTACCTAGAGACTTCCCTTTCTAAATCAATAGATCATCCTCCTCCTTTACCCCTAGAGACTTCCCTTTCTAAATCAATAGATCATCCTCCTCCTTTACCCCTAGAGACTTCCCTTTCTAAATCAATAGATCATCCTCCTCCTTTACTCCTAGAGACTTCCCTTTCTAAATCAATAGATCATCCTCCTCCTTTACCCTAGAGACTTCCCTTTCTAAATCAATAGATCATCTCCTCTTTACCCTAGAGACTTCCCTTTCTAAATCAACAGATCATCCTCTCCTTTACCCCTAGAGACTTCCCTTTCTAAATCAATAGATCATCCTCCTCCTTTACCCTAGAGACTTCCCTTTCTAAATCAATAGATCATCCTCCTCCTTTACCCCTAGAGACTTCCCTTTCTAAATCAATAGATCATCCTCTCCTCCTTTACCCTAGAGACTTCCCTTTCTAAATCAGCTACAAAACACAACCAGAGGCAAGATGGGTAAGGATGAGTCATCAACTCGCACACACACTCACATGCACGAACACAGGCATGCACGCACACACAAGCTCCAGTCATAGCAAAGCATCAGTCCATTCCAGTGCAGCCATTGGAGTAGCTAGTCTCCATAGCATGTCTGTATAATGTGAAGTGGTCCAGATGGTCATAGAACCAGTCCACTCTACATACCTTAGCTATCAGCCATCTATACCCCAATACATCCCATACATTCATATACACATCCAGCCATTTTAGCCCACACACACTGAGACACACACACAATAGGGTTTCATATTTTCCAGAGAATCGACACATTTTTCTTCCTGAGAAAATGTCAAGAAATGACCGGGCATCCCGTTATTCCAGTTCAAACCGGATGTGCTATTTAAAATAATATAACACCAGGGACATTCTCATAGGATTATACCATGTCAATGGAAAAATCTGCACATGAATCTAACATTATCTTTTCATGATCTATTTGTTGCAATGAATCAACTCAAAGTTCTCTCAAAGTCACCACACTATTTCATTGATGTGTCCTAGTTTTAAGGTAGCCTACACTCTTAATAAGGGTTTCAGGGTTATTCAGCTGTCCCTGGTTGAAGGGGTTTACCTGAAACCAAAAAGGTTCTACCTGAAACCAAAGGTTCTACTGGAACCAAAAAGGGTTTCGGGTTCTTCGGCTGTCCTTGGTTGCAAGGGTTTACATGGAACCCAAAAGGGTTCTACCTGAAACCAAAAGGGTTCTACCTGGAACAAATTGGGTTCTTCAAAGGGTTCTCCTTGGGACAGCCAAATAACACTTAGGTTCTAAACAGCACTTTCTTTAAGAGTGTAGGCCTATGAATCTGTTGCCGACTGGTCAAATATTATGAGGTCTAGCGAAAATGACATTAGTTACATTCTACCTTTGACTGAAAATGTCAGGCAGCTTGTTGCCTGTTCTCTCTCCTTGCACTGGCTATCGGGGGATTTGGGAGGTTGTGGCTGTTTTACTTCTGATAACCGCTTATTGTGGTGACTGTCACAGGGAACATCAGATTCTAAACAAACAGGCCTAGGCTAGCAGAGATTCAGCACCATGGATAGCGCAGTTGATCAATTGCCCGTGAATCTGACCAGTAGCCCACCAGGTGGCCCGCTTTTGTTCACATAACATCAGAGAACAATGTTGCAAATGCTTATTTCCTCAGGCTCTTTTGGGGACACAGTATGTCAGCCGTTCTGTGATTAGCAACAGTTTATATATTGAGCCTCTGGCAGTGCCACACGTTAGTTTGGAGATTTGAATGTGAGATGGAGAATGAGGATGGACATTGTCTACCATAACTGCGTCGAGAGCCTGCACATATAGTAGCAATTACATGTATAGAAGCCATTCAAGTTGCCTAGGGATGTTTTCTATAGGCGACTTTATGTTGAGTAAATATGGTAGGCTGCTAGTGTTGTGAAGACTGGTCTATGTAGCCTATGAATGAAGCCAGAGAGTTGATATGTCTCGTGCTGTCACGTTCCTGACCTGTTTTCTGTTGTTTTGTATGTGTGTGATGGTCAGGGCGTGAGTTTTGGGTGGCAGTCTATGTTTGCTGTTTCTATGTTGGTTTTGGGTTGCCTGGTATGGCTCTTAATTAGAGGCAGGTGTTTTGCGTTTTCCTCTAATTGAGAGTCATATTAAGGTAGGTTGTTCTCACTGTTTGTTTGTGGGTGATTGTCTCCTGTGTCAGTGTCTGTATGTTACGCCACACGGGCCTGTTCCGGTTTTTGTTAGTTAGTTCTGTTTATGTAGTCTGTTTTCCTGGTTCATGCGTTCTTCACGTTGTATGTAAGTTCGTGTCCAGGTCTGTCTACATTCGTTTATTTGTTTTGTAATTATTAGTGTTGTCGTGTTTTTCCGTTTTGTCTATTAAATCAATTAGTATTCACAACCCGCTGCATTTTGGTCATCCTCTGCTACTCCTCTTCGGATGAGGAGAAGGAGGAAGGCGTTCACGTGCATTTTTAGTATTTTTGCATCTTGGCTGACTTAGCCGTCTCTTTCTTTGCATATCCTCTCACCAGTAGTGCCATGTTGAGGGATTCTTGGGGAGGTTGTGGCCTTCCTGATCTACTGCTGACCTGTATAGCCTGCAGGCCTATTTCCTGTTTGCAATGACACGGTAGGGGAACACACTGCACGCAGGGCTTTGAATTTATGGCGACTTTGTGTAAGCACAAGCGCACGCACGCACGCACGCACACACACACACACACACACACACACACACACACACACTGAGCGTTGATGATTGATCATGCAGATAGCAGAGCAGACAAGGCCATAGAGAAGACAGATTTAGACATTGCATATCAAGTAACAGTTCCATTTTTGATCACGCTATTCATATAAATAATTTATTATAATTTACTGGTTTCTTTCCATTATTTATGCCAGGAAATGAGAATACGTTTTGGCGGGAAGCCCTAACACACACACACACACACACACACACACATGCACACATGCACACATACCAAGACCCACACCAGCATACATGCAGGGAAACACACATGCAGCCCCCATCTAGCCCACAGATACTTATTAGAGGAGAAATCTGCTGCTTCCTTAAAGTAGACAAGCCCCTGGCCCAGTCACATTACTGCACACTTCCTTCCTTCCTCTCTTRCTTCCTTCCCTCCTTCCTCTCTTCCTTCGTTCACCATTTCCATCCATTTTTAATTAAACTGATCAGGTTGGGTTGATGAAACTAATACTGTAGGTCGGACTGCTTGATTTAACCTATCCATCCACATACAGGTCAGTGAGGAACTCAAGGAAGGAAAGAAGAAAGGAAGGATGAAGCCTAGAAGTAAATGGAACATGGCCTATGTGACCCCTGGTCTCACACTGATGACCTCGTCACTCACGAGACAGGCGGATCCGTCGGGGGCAATCTCGTGTCCGTCGGGACACACACACTGGAAGCTGCCCTCGTTGTTCACACACTCACCCACCGCGACACAGCAGAGGGTTCCGCTCACACTCATCAATGTCTGGGAGGAGAGACACAGAGCGTGAGAGAGACAAACACACCACACACACACACACACACACACACACACACACACAACACACAACACACACACACACACACACACACACACACACACACACACACACACACACACACACACACAGCACACAAGAAAGAAAGAAAGAAAGAAAAGAAAGAGAGAGCGAGAGTCACATACGTCAGACTATTTATGCATATTTTGTCATCTGTAGTCATTACTACTTTGTGGGAAAAATAAATATAATTTCACTCAGTCAGGAATGTGTTCAAAGCCAAGCCATGGCTATTACATCATAAATAAAGAAATAAACCATTGAACATTAAACATTTTCACAGATGTCAGGACATTATGACCAGTAATTGCATATAAAAGCGTCTGGATGCTGGAGTGTGTGTGTGTAAATCAAGTAGTAAAATACAATTATCCAGAGAAAAATGGTACTGTGGGTTGAGAGTATAGGGAGTGATCTGAGCGTGCTTTAAATGTATAGCTGGTATTCCCATAAGGCTGTAACACGCACACAGCAAGGCCTGGGGAGCGAATCACCCTCTCTTCCTTACACACACACACACACACACACACACACACACAACACACACACACACACACACACACCACACACACACACACACACACACACACACGCACAACACACACAGCACGCAGCACGCCACACACACGGTGCTTGAGTACTGGGTCTGTAACAGGATGTCAGCATGGCAGGACTCCCCTGCCCTGATCCACTTCATAGAGCGTTTTAAAGGCCTGTGGCAGAGTTACTATGGAGAAGGAGTTACTATGGAGATGAAATTACTATGGAGATGGAGTTACTATGGAGATGGTGTTTCCTTATGTGTTATTATGTTATTATAGACTGAAAATGTTTTCCTCTGTCATGTACTCCACAATASAGTACTGATAGAGGTAGAATCTAGTACTGGGATGGGACAGCTGTCCAGATGTGTCCAGGTGTGTTCAGGTGTGTCCAGGTGTGTTCAGGTGTGTCCAGTTGTGTCCAGTTGTTTCCAGGTGTGTTAAGGTGTGTCCAGGTGTGTGCAGGTGTGTTAAGGTGTGTGCAGGTGGGTTAAGGTGTATCCAGGTGTGTGCAAGTGTGTGCAGGATTGTCCAGGTGTGTGCAGGTGTGTTAAGGTGTATCCAGGTGTGTGCAAGTGTGTGCAGGTATGTCCAGGTATGTCCAGGTGTGTTCAGGTGTGTTCAGGTGTGTTTAGGTCCTCTACTCACCCATGCAGTTCTTCATCATCATGAAGCCGCTCTCGTAACCTTCAAAACATTCGCACTCGAAGTCCCCACCTGTGTTCACACACGTGCCCTGACCACACAGGTCTGGAGAGATACGGCATTCGTCGATGTCTGGAAGGAGAAACACCCACACACATCACAGTTAGTTTCCAAAAACACATTAAGAGACATTGCATTGTGAGTAATGTAGTATTTTTGACTATCTATACTATCTTGTGTGTCTGAAAGCTTTAGACAAGGCTCTAGATGTATACTCTGTATGAGCTGTAGACTGACCTGTACAGTTCCTCTCATCAGAGTCCAGAGCGAAGCCGTTGTCACAGCGACAACGGAAACTACCGATGGTGTTCCTACACTTCCCATTGGAGCACAAGCTGTGGATCATCTTACACTCGTTTATATCTAAGAAAGAGGGAGGTAAGGAGGGATGGAGGGATAGAGAGAGAGATAGAGAGAAAAACACAGAGAGAGAGACTTATTATCTATTTCACTTGCTTTGGCAATGTAAACATATGTTTCCCATGCCAATAAATCCATTTGAATCGAATTGAGAGAGAGAGAGAGAGAGAGAGGTTACAGCAGGTTTTTTAGTTTTTTCACCTGTTATTTTGTTGTAATTTCCCCTAGATTTTGCTCGCCTGAAGTAGAGCATATTGTGATAAATTGCAGGCCACAACTACTTGCCTAGAGAGTTTTCAGCTATACTTTCGTGGCTGTTTATTTACCACCACAGACAGATGCTGGCACTAAGACCGCACTCAGTCAGCTGTATAAGGAAATAAGCAAACAGGAAACAACTCACCCAGAGGCGGCGCTCCTAGTGGCCGGAGACTTTAATGCAGAGAAACTGAAATCAGTTCTACCAAATTTCCATCAACATGTTAAATGTGCAACCAGAGGGAAAAAATTATAGATCACCTGTACTCCACACACAGAGTACAAAGCTCTCCCTCGCCCTCCATTTGAA
Source organism: Salvelinus sp. IW2-2015 (assembly GCF_002910315.2). Classification (NCBI taxonomy): domain Eukaryota; kingdom Metazoa; phylum Chordata; class Actinopteri; order Salmoniformes; family Salmonidae; genus Salvelinus; species Salvelinus sp. IW2-2015. Next base: position 9,923 of record NW_019948057.1, read on the forward strand.
ATCCGACCACAACTCTATCCTCCTGATTCCTGTTACAAGCAAAAATTGAAGCAGGAAGCACCAGTGACTCGGTCTATAAAAAAGTGGTCCGGTGAAGCAGATGCTAAACTACAGGACTGTTTTGCTAATCACAGACTGGAACATGTTCCGGGACTCCTCCGATGGCATTGAGGAGTACACCACATCAGTCACTGGCTTTATCAATAAGTGCATCGAAGACATCATCTCCACAGTGACTGTACTACATACCCCAACCAGAAGCCATGGATTACAGGCAACATTCGCACTGAGCTAAAGGGTAGAGCTGCCGCTTTCAAGGTATGGGACTCTAACCCGGAAGCTTACAAGAAATCCTGCTATGCCCTGCGACGAACCATCAAACAAGCAAAGCGTCAATACAGGGCTAAGATTGAATCATACTACACCGGCTCCGACGCTCGTCTTATGTGGCAGGGCTTGCAAACTACTACATACTATAAAGGGAAGCACAGCCGCAAGCTGCCCAGTGACACAAGCCTACCAGACGAGCTAAATCACTTCTATGCTCGCTTCGAGGCAAGCAACACCGAGGCATGCATGAGAGCATCAGATGTTCCGGACGACTGTGTGATCATGCTCTCCGTAGCCGATGTGAGTAAGACCTTTAAACAAGTCAACATTCACAAGGCTGCGGGGCCAGACGGATTACCAGGACGTGTGCTCTGGGCATATGCTGACCAACTGGCAGGTGTCTTCACTGACATTTTCAACATGTCCCTGACTGAGTCTGTAATACCAACATGTTCAAGCAGACCACCATATTCACTGTGCCCAAAAACACAAAGGCAACCTGCCTAAATGACTACAAACCCGTAGCACTCACGTCCGTAGCCATGAAGTGCTTTGAAAGGTTGGTAATGGCTCACATCAACACCATTATCCCAGAAACCCTAGACCCACTCCAATTTGCATACCGCCCAAACAGATCCACAGATGATGCAATCTTTATTGCACTCCACACTGCCCTTTCCCACCTGGACAAAAGGAACACCTATGTGAAGGCTATTAATTGACTACAGCTTAGCGTTCAACACCATAGTACCCTCAAAACTCATCATTAAGCTAAGGATCCTGGGACTAAACACCTCACCTGCAACTGGATCCTGGACTTCCTGACGGGCCGCCCCCAGGTGGTGAGGGTAGGTAGCAACACATCTGCCACGCTGATCCCCAGGGGTGCGTGCTCAGTCCCCTCCTGTACTCCCTGTTCACCCACGACTGCATGGCAAGGCAGACTCCAACACCATCATTAAGTTTGCAGACGACACAACAGTGGTAGGCTGATCACCAACAATGACGAGACAGCCTATAGGGAGGAGGTCAGAGACCTGGCCGGGTGGTGCCAGAATAACAACCTATCCCTCAACGTAACCAAACTAAGAGATTATTGTGGACTACAGGAAAAGGCGGACCGAGAATGCCCCCATTCTCATTGACGGGGCTTTAGTGGAGCATGTTGAGAGCTTCAAGTTCCTTGGTGTCCACATCACCAACAAACTAGAATGGTCCAAACACACCAAGGCGGTCGTGAAGAAGGCACAACAAAGCCTATTCCCCCTCAGGAAACTAAAAGATTGGCATGGGTCCTGAGATCCTCAAAAGGTTCTACAGCTGCAACATCGAGAGCATCCTGACTGGTTGCATCACCGCCTGGTACGGCAATTGCTCGGCCTTTGACCGCAAGGGTAGTGCGTACGGCCAGTACATCACTAAGCTGCCTGCATCCAGGCAGGGCTAAGCTGCCTGCCATCCAGGACTCTACACCAGGCGGTGTCAGAGGAAGGCCCTAAAAATTGTCAAAGACCCCAGCTACCCCAGTCATAGACTGTTCTCTCTACTACCTGTTCTCTCTACTACATGGCAAGCGGTACCGGAGTGCCAAGTCTAGGAAAAAAAGGCTTCTCAACAGTTTTTACCCTCAAGCCATAAGACTCCTGAACAGGTAATCAAATGGCTACCCGGACTATTTGCATTGTTTTCCCCCCCCAACCCCTCTTTTTACGTTGCTGCTACTCTCTGTTTATCATATATGCATAGTCACTTTAACTATACATTCATGTACATACTACCTCAATCAGCCTGACTAACCGGTGTCTGTATGTAGCCTCGCTACTTTTATAGCCTCGCTACTGTATATAGCCTGTCTTTTACTGTTGTTTTATTTCTTTACTTACCTATTGTTCACCTAATACCTTTTTTGCATTATTGTAGATAAGTAAGCATTTCACTGTAAGGTCTACACCTGTTGTATTCGGCGCATGTTGACAAATAAACTTTGATTTCATTGATAGGAGTAAGTATATGGCAACGGAATTGGTCATGTGTACCTTTGAGGATGGGCCTCAAGGTTTTAAAATGAAACGTGGCCGGATCTACCATTGAGAAAGGACCTGAAGGAGTATAGGAGGTAGGGGAAGGGACTAGGTTTGAAATGGAACGTATGAGGAATACCTTTGAGGAAGGGCCGTCCATTAATGAAGTCTCCTCTGTTAGCGAAGCCGGGTCCCCTGGGACAGAGCTGGCTGTACTCCTGAGAACCTTCCCGGACACTCATCACATTCCGGGCCCCAGGCCACACCCACTGAGCAGCAGCACGCGTCCACACGGTGACGACCCGGGATAGGGGCTCCGCAACGCTCATCCTCGTGGCTCAGATAACACTGCTCTGTACGCAGGTCTGGAGGGGGGAAACATACGATAACAAAACACCATAATGCAAAATACAATTCTTGTGGAGTACACAACAGTGTAATGGACTACAGTACCCATTAGCGTAGTGCTTGTGGACTACAGTACCCACCTATACATGTCCGTCCGGTGGCGTCGACAGTCATCCCAGGGGGACACTGGCAGATGAAGGAACCCACGGTGTTCACACACTTCCCATTGATACACACCCCCGGAAACACCTCACACTCATTAACATCTACAGGTGGAGAGAGAACACACAGAACCTAGACTCCATTAACAACAACACTAGAAACACAACAGACACACATACTAGAGCCTGTCATCAACAACAGAATAATACAACGCTAAGTGAACTAACAGAACTATTTATTGTCCATGAGAACTATGATAAAATCATTGTGTTGGGTGATTTTAATATTCATGTTGACAAAGAGACTGATTCCAAGGCCATTGCATTTYTGAATATTTTGAGCTCTATATACTTTCTCCAACAAGGCAATTAGAAACACCAGGTAAAAAATCTAGGTGTTATTTTAGATTCTGAACTCATTTTCGAATCACACATTAGGAATGTGACCAAAATAGCTTTTTACCACCTGAGGAACATTGCCAAGGTGCAGCCATTTCTCTCTCAGGCTGATACAGAGAGACTCATCCATGCTTTTATTACAAGCAGTCTTGACTACTGTAATGCTCTCCTGTCTGGTCTACACAAGAAAGCCATTGGTCAACTGCAAAACATACAGAATGCTGCAGCACGGGTACTGACCAAGACCAGACGGAGAGCACACATTACACCAGTTTTAAGGTCTCTGCACTGGCTGCCTGTGAGTAATAGAATACATTTTAAGATTCTTCTATTGGTTTATAAATCAATCCACGATTGTGCACCCCAATACATGTCAGACATGCTTTTAAGTTATGTACCCAGTAGGTCCCTCAGGTCCTTTGGCACTGGCCTTTTAACTATCCCAAAGCCTAGGACCAAGAGGCATGGAGAGGCAGCCTTTAGTTATTATGCCCCCAGCCTCTGGATTAGCCTGCCAGAGAACCTGAGGGGAGCCYAAACTGTGGACATCTTTTTAATACACACATTTTTAGCTTTGCTATTCCTTAGGGTGCTTTTTAGTTGTTAAGTTTTTATTGTTATTCTTTAGTTTTTTAATTTTATTTATTCTTTAGTGTTTAGTTGGTAGTATTATTTCCGTTTTATTTTCATCGTTTTCTATTTGTTTTGTTCTATGAAGAAACATTGTGTTGCATTCCATGTCTGAAATGTGCTGTGAATAATAAAGCTTCATTTGATACATGCCAACGAAACAATCAAATGCAAACAAACTGCATTATAACCAGTTTTTTGAAATCAAACACTGGAGTGTAGGAATATGTTTATTTGCTAAGTGAATGATGAGTCTTGTCGGAGCCCTTCTCCGAGTGGTGATTACCTTCACAGATGGTCCCTCTGACACTCTAGCATAACCCTTAGTGCAGAAAACTGATCTGAAGAGAAGGAGGAAGAGAGAACAAGACATTATAAAATACCTCCACATTCTGTGAGACCCTGCCCTATAGGCTTTGATGTGTAATAGGTCTGGGAAAATGATGTGTAATAGTCCGGGAAAAACTCCTGGCCCCAGTTATAGGATCATTCACACTTGTACAGAGCCTATGCTACAGTACAGGTTCTAATCTCACCTAGCTACAAGTACAGGTTCTAAACCTCACCTAGCTACAGTACAGGTTCTAACCCTCACCTAGCTACAGTACAGGTTCTAACCCTCACCTAGCTACAGTACAGGTTGTAATTACCTCACCTAGCTACAGTACAGGTTGTAATTCTCACACTAGCTACAGTACAGGTTGTAATTCTCACCTAGCTACAGTACAGGTTCTAACTCACCTAGCACAGTACAGGTGTAATTCTCACCTAGCTACAGTACAGGTTTGTAAATTCTCACCTAGCTACAGTACAGGTTGTAATTCTCACCCTAGCTACAGTACAGGTTGTAATTCTCACCTAGCTACAGTACAGGTTCTAACCCTCACCTAGCTACAGTACAACAGGTTTGTAATTCTCACCTAGCTACAGTACAGGTTAATTCTCACCTAGCTACGGTTAACAGTTCTAATTCTCACCTAGCTACAGAACATTCTAATCTCACCTAGCTACAGTACAGGTTCTAATCCTCACCTAGCTACAGAACAGGTTCTAATTCTCACCTAGCTACAGTACAGGTTCTAACCCTCACCTAGCTACAGTACAGGTGTTGTAATTCTCACCTAGCTACAGAAACAGGTTCTAACCCTCACCTAGCTAACAGTACAGGCTCTCTAACCCTCACCTAGCTACAGTACAGGTCTAACCCTCACCTAGTACACAGTACAGGTTCTAACCCTCACCTAGCACAGTACAGGCTTAACCCTCACCTGCTACAGTACGGTCTACACCTCACCTACGCTACAGTACAGCGTTCTAACCCTCACTAGCTACATACAGGCTCTAACCCTCACCTAGCTACAGTACAGGTTCTAACCCTCACCTAGCTACAGTACAGGTTCTAACCCTCACCTGGTTCACACAAGGCACAGGGTCTTCCCCAGGCCTCTCCCCAGAGAAGGGCTACAGGTTAAATAGGTTCTATAAGTTCTAGAGATTCTAGATGTTCCATGTGGTTCTATATGGTTCTGTAGGTTCCCACTAACCTGGTTCACACTTGGCACAAGGACTTCCCCAGGCCTCTCCCAGTGTGGAGCAGCAGTGGGATTTCAGAGTGGCTCCGTTGATGTTGATCTCACAGCGTCCGTTAATCACCTTCAGCCAACATGTGCCTTTACTGGTCTCTACAGGGACAGGGAGAGGGAGGGCAGAGGACTGTACTAATACACAGCATAACATTTCATAGCTGCCATTTTAGCCCCTCAGATAGTAGTCCCCTAATCCTCTGGTCAAAAGTAACATCCTCTCACAAACACACACATACACACAAACAGCAGGGGTTGTTATACTCACGTACCTATACACTGTGTTCCAGAGGCGTCCAGCGTGCTGCCTGCTGAGCAGAGACACACGTAGGACCCCGGGCTGTTCTTACAGTCCCCGTTCACACACGGCTTCGACTCACACTCATCAATGTCTGCAGGAGACAACACACATTCATCAATATCGACAAGAAACACACACACATCTATATGACTTAGAGGAGAAAGTCATCCACAAATCAATATCTACAGGAAGATGTGTTACCACGTCGTTCTTTCTACTCCTGACCAGCTTCTAACACGTCTCTGTGTGACACACCGACAGCAGGGCTGGGGGTCAACTCCATTTCAATTCCAGAACTACCTTGAAATTCCAATTCTCTGAACTTTAAATGTGATTAAACCCAACCCTGACAGACAGACGGACAGACATACAGACAGTAACTAGTCTGGGCCAGTGTATCTCACCTTCGCAGACATCCGTCTCAGCGTGGAACAGGAAGCCGGTGGGACAGTGGCAGGTGAAACTACCTGGAGTGTTCCTGCACAGGCCGTTGTCACACAGTAACCTGTTCACTGCACACTCATCTATGTCTGAGAGGAGACAGATACACAGACGGAGGTAATACCACAGAATGATATCTTAGAACTCATTTAATACGATCTCTATGGTTAATACATTCATCTACAGTATGTCTGAAGAGACACACACAGACAGACAGACAGACAGACAGACAGACAGACAGACAGACCTCCACCTCCACCCCCACTCCTCCACCCCCACTCCTCCACCCTCCACCCCCTCCACTCCTCCACCCTCCACCCTGCCAACCCCTCCACTCCTCCACCACCCGCCACCCTCCACTCCACCCTGCCACCCCCTCCACTCCTCCACTCCTCCACCCTGCCACCCCCTCCACCCCTCCACCCTCGCCACACATAATAACACTACAACCAGTCATTTCTCATTAGCTCTGCCTGTTAAAGTCTGAGTATCAAAAAGACGCCAAAGTCCCACCACATTAAGAGTTCATTTCATATACATCCAGACCAAATGAGAAAGCATGGAAACGATAATAACATGGTATGAAATTACTTGCTCTGAATCTCTGGATGTTGGCAAATGTGATGTGTTCACAAAATGCTGTTATTTCATTAGTTAGTTTCACTAACCCCTTGTGTGTGTGTGTGTGTGTGTGTGTGTGCTGTGTGTGTGTGTGTGTGTGTGGTGTGTGTGTTGTGTGTGTGTGTGTGTGGTGTGTGTGTGTGTGTTGTGTGTGTGTGTGTGTGGTGTGTGTGTGTGTGTTGTGTGTGTGTGTGGTGTGTGTTTTGCAGCTGAGTTCCTGGCTCTGTTGTAGTAAACGCCCCGGCACCACCAGCGATGGCAGACGGTAACGATCAAAAACAGAGGAACCTGGTGTGTCTCAATGAAATGACTCTCTCTCCCAGATATTAAACCTTGTGTGTAATCTCTCCCAGATATCAATGAGTGTGCTCTGGACCCGGACATCTGTCAGAACGGTGTGTGTTGAGAACATGCTGAGACCTATATAAGTGTAACTGTAACATGGGCTTTGAGGGTGGACACCACTGGAAAACAACTGTGTTGGTAAGTCCCATGACTTATCCTTAAAATGACTGGATTATCCTAATGTTGCTATCTCTGCGTCGCTGTCTGTCTGTCTGTCTGTCTGTCTGTCTGTCTGTCTGTCTGGTCTGTCTGTCTGTCTGTCTGGTCTGTCTGTCTGTCTGTCTGTCTGTCTGTCCTGTCTGTCTGTCTGTCTGTCTGTCTGTCTGTCTTGTCTGTCTGTCTGTCTGGTCTTCTGTCTGTCTGTCTGTCTGTCTGTCTGTCTGTCTGTCTGTCTGTCTGTCTGGTCTGGTCTGTCTGTCTGTCTGTCTGTCTGTCTGTCTGCTTTCTGTCTGCTCGGTCTGTTGTCTGTCTGTCTGTCTCGTCTGTCTGTCTGTCTTCTGTCTGTCTTGTCCCTGTCTGTCTTGCTCTGCTCTGTCTGTCTGTCTGTCTGCTTCTGTCTGTCTGTCTGGTCTGCTTGTCTGTCTGTCTGTCTGTCTGTCTGTCTGTCTGTGTCCTGTCTGTCTGTCTGTCTGTCTGTCTGTCTGTCTGTCTGTCCTGTCTGTCTTGTCTGTCTGTCTGTCTGTCTGTCTTTGTCTGCTCATGTCTGTCGTCTGTCTGTCTGTCTGTCTTGTCTGTCTGTCTGTCTGTTCTGTCTGTCTGTCTGTCTGTCTGTCCTGGTCGTCTGTCTGTGC
>NW_019948058.1:0-19819 GCF_002910315.2 Salvelinus sp. IW2-2015
GCGCAAACCACCTCTGTCATCAGACTGTAACACCTCTGTCATCAGACTGTAACACCTCTGTCATCAGGCTGCAACACCCTCTGTCATCAGCTGTAAACACTCTGTCATCAGGCTGTAACACCTCTGTCATCAGGCTGTAAACACCTCTGTCATCAGGCTGTAACACCTCTGTCATCAGGCTGTAACACCTCTGTCATCAGAACTAACACCTCTGTCATCAGGCTGCAACACCTCTGTCATCAGGCTGTAACACCTCTGTCCATCAGGCTGTAACACCTCTGTCATCAGGCTGTAACACCTCTGTCATCAGGCTGTAACACCTCTGTCATCGACTGTAACACTCTGTCATCAGACTGTAACACCTCTGTCATCTGACTGTAACACCTCTGTCATCAGGCTGTAACACCTCTGTCATCAGACTGTAACACCTCTGTCATCTGACTGTAACACCTCTATCATCCGACTGTAACACTCTGTCATCCACTGTAACACCTCTGTCATCCGGCTGTAACACACTCTGTCATCAGGCTGTAACACCTCTGTTTATCCGACTGTAACACCTCTGTCATCAGACTGTAACACCTCTGTCATCAGACTGTAAACACCTCTGTCATCAGGCTGTACACCTCTGTCATACGACTGTAACAGCTCTGTCATCAGGCTGTAACACTCTGTCATCAGGTGAACACCTCTGTCATCAGGCTGTAACACCTCTGTCATCGACTGTAACACCTCTGTCATCAGGCTGTAACACCTCTGTCATCAGACTGTAACACCTCTGTCATCAGGCTGTAACACCTCTGTCATCTGAATGTAACACCTCTGTCATCAGGCTGTAACACCTCTGTCATCCGACTGTACAACCTCTGTCATCAGGCTGTAACACCTCTGTCATCAGACTGTAACACCTCTGTCATCCGACTGTAAACCTCTGTCATCAGACTGTAACACCTCTGTCATCAGGCTGTAACACCTCTGTCATCCAGGCTGTAACACCTCTGGAACTACAGTACTAGCAACTTCTAGAAAAACAAATTTTGTAAAATTTTATTTCACCTTTATTTAACCAGGTAGGCTAGTTGAGAACAAGTTCTCATTTGCAACTGCGACCTCGCCAAGATAAAGCATAGCAATTCGACACATACAACAACACAGAGTTACATATGGAAAAACAAAACATAGTCAATAATACAGTAGAACAAAAGAAAACAAAAAGAGTGCAATGAGGTAAGATAAGGGAGTTAAGGCAATAAATAGGCCATGGTGGCGAAGTAATTACAATATAGCAATTAAACACTGGAATGGTAGATGTGCAGAAGATGAATGTGCAAGTAGTGATACTAGGGTGCAAAGGAGCAAGATAAATAAATAAATACTGTATGGGATGGGGTAGGTAGATAGATGGGCTGTTTACAGATGGGCTATGTACAGGTGCAATGATCTGTGAGCTCTCTGACAGCTGGTGCTTAAAGCTAGTGAGGGAGATATGAGTCCCCAGCTTCAGAGATTTTTGCAGTTCGTTCCAGTCATTGGCAGCAGAGAACTGGAAGGAAAGACGACCAAAGGAGGAATTGGCTTTGGGGTGGACCAGTGGATATACCTGCTGGAGCGCGTGCTACGAGTGGGTGCTGCTATGGTGACCAGTGAGCTGAGATAAGGCGGGGCTTTACCTAGCAGAGACTTGTAGATGACCTGTAGCCAGTGGGTTTGGCGACAAGTATGAAGCAAGGGCCACCAACGAGAGCGTACAGGTCGCAATGGTGGGTAGTGTATAGGCTTTGGTGACAAAACGGATGGCACTGTGATAGACTGCATCCAGTTTTTTGAGTAGAGTGTTGGAGGCTATTTTAATAGATGACATCGCCGAAGTCGAGGATCGGTAGGATGGTCAGTTTTTTACGAGGGTATGTTTGGCAAGCATGAGTGAAGGATGCTTTGTTTGCGAAATAGGAAGCCAATTCTAGATTTAATTTGGGATTGGAGATGCTTAATGTGAGTCTGGAAGGAGAGTTTACAGTCTAACCAGCACCTAGGTATTTGTAGATGTCCACGTATTCTAAGTCAGAGCCGTCAGAGTAGTGATGCTGGACGGGCGAGCAAGGTGCTGGTAGTGATCGGTTGAATAGCATGCATTTTAGTTTAACTTGCGTTTAAGAGCAGTTGGAGGCCACGGAAGGAGAGTTGTTGGCATTGAAACTTTACTTAGCTATAAATGATAAATTACTTAGCTATAATACGCTGAGATCTTCTTAGTCCGTTATCAAATCTAAGTTTATTGATTCGCGTACAACATTTTGCTGGTGTTATAGCGGTTTGCAGTGAAGTGCTTATGTTACTAGCTCCAATGGTTACAGTAGAATGTCTGGCAAACAAAATACGAATACAGAAATAATTGAATAATCTACACAGAGATCAGAACGAGTCCCACAATAGTCCTTTATTGATAGTCCAGAACATGTCTTAGATCAACATAGTGACCACTGCTTTATTTATACTAAACTTCCCTCCCTTTTCAGCCCCCCCCCAAAAATCTTGCAGTTACTTTGACCCAGTCAGTGGTGGGAGTGAAGCGTCTGGGTAGCCATTAATCATTCTGAGGATTCTAAGGCCGGAGTGTTGCCCCCGACAACAGCGACATCATCATCTAGGCCTCATGATCCGCCCACTTCACATCACTCTGACATTTTAACGCCCCCATTTAGCGAGAAAACTTTTTGGTGGTTCAGTTAGGAGGGACCGTTTAAACTGGAGAGCACACACATAGGAAACACACAACCACACAACACTCCATCCCCTGCACCCCCCCCCCCCCCCAGTCTGAGTAGCCCAACTATCTCTCTAATTCCATCAACCACCCATGGCCCAGTCCGTATCGTCATAGCCTAATCCCCAAATCAATCTCTTGGTCAGGAACTATGGGAGCTCTTTCCTCCCTAAAGAACCAGGATGAACCAGGATGGATGTAACCTGGTACCCAGAGCGCTGAACAATAGGAGCTCAGCCCAGGCAGGGAGAGTGCAGACCAGGGATCTTGCCCATAGCCCCCTAGCCAAAACTAGGTTCCCATTCACTGTTAGCCAGCTAGCCAGTTAGCCTGTTAGCCTCAGACAATGAAGGAATGAAGGGGGCTGTATTGCAGTGAGTGACAGGGCCAATGGAGAGATGAAGGGGGCTGTTTGCTCTACTCTCTATTGCAGTGAGTGACGGGCCAATGCAGATTCAGCCAAGGCTTATAGATATAGACAGAAGGGAGGGTTCCCTCTCTCTCCCTCTCCTCCATTGAGCATCTGTGCTTTATTAAAAGAAGCCCCCTATTCATCCCTTTTAGTGTCCTCGTCTCAGAATGGGGATTTCACGTGCATTGTGGTGATCATCCTAACCTCCCGGTCATCATCTCTGCCTGCTGATATTTACTCCAGGGGATTTGAAAGGCCCTGGTCAAAAGCAGTACACTACATAAAGAATAGGGTGCCATTAAGGACAAAGCCTAATATTCTTTAGTGACTCATTTCTATGGGGGGTTTTACACTCTGACATTGGGAGGATTTGTATCCTTTTTTCATTCCTTCCTTCTTTTTTGATCCGTTCTGTGCCCCCGCTTGGACATTAAATGAAGTTGTGAACCGTTGGCAGTTGAGTTGTTTTATTTGTCTATACAGAATAGTCGATATTCAGAATGAAACCCAATAAAAACCCATTGATGTCAGTTGTCAGTTAGTGGGACTTTGCTGAAAACAATTTACGGAGAATTATTGCCCTGCCTGAATAATTCAAACCTTATCCCTCCTTCAAGGAAACCAGTCAGTCAGTCAGTCATTTTGGTCCCATGTCTTGAGACGGGACCAATAAGCTATGTGAACTATTCTACAGAATCAACCAACGAGGGCAAAGACACACAGGGCCTCGTTGTGTGATTGAAGAGAGGGAGTGGGAGAGAGAGACAGAGCGAAAGAAAGAGAGAAAGAAAAGAGTGAAAAGTTGATATTTCATACTGGGCAACAGCTGCAGGAGAGTAAGAGAGGCCACAGCCTCAAACTGAAACACATTCTAGGTCCCTTCAGACGGTGAAGTGACTATTTGCATTGACTGCTCAATAAGTTCCAGTATTTTCACCCAGAGGGGAAGAGAGAAGAGAGAGAAAGAGAGAGGGGAAGAGAGAGAGAGAAGAAGAGAGAGAGGAGAAGAGAGAGAGGAAAAGAGAGAGAGGGGAAGAAAAGAGAGGAGAAGAGAGAGAGGAGAAGAGATAGAGGGGAAGAGAGGAGGAGAAGAGAGAGGAGAAGAGAGAGAGGAGAAGAGAGAGAGGGGAGAGAGAGAGAGTGAAGAAAGAGAGGAGAAGAGAGAGAGGAGAAGAGAGAGAGGGAGGAGAGAGAGGAGAAGAGAGAGGGGAAGAGAGAGGGGTAGAGAGAGAGAGGAGAAACGAGAGAGGGGAAGAGAGAGAGAAACATACAGACAAAGACAGAAGAGAAATAGACGGAGAGAGAGAAGTAGAAAGAGAGAGAGAGAAGGAGACAGGAATATAGAGCCAAGACCTAAACTCCCTCTGCTCTCACCTTCCCCCTCTCCTCTCCAAAATAATCCCTCCTTCTCCCTCTCTTCTCCTCACTGGGCAGCCAGGCATGCTGGCTGGCTTGGGGAGTCGATAGAGGGGGTGTGTGTGAACAGGAGAAGGGGGGCGCCAGACCCCAGACAAAGGGTGCAGATGGGCTACTCCTCCACAGTTTTTTGTAGTCAGGGTACGTAACAGCGCCGTGAAGGGAGCATGCCCTCCTATGGAGTTTATTCAGTCCCCCGTTGAAAGGCTTGGCGGAGACGGGTGCTTAGAGAGCTGAGCCACCCCCCCAACACACCCCTCCCTTACTGCGGTCACCTGACCCCCCTGACCCGACCAACCCCCCCACTCACTGGCCCACCACCTACGACCTCTATGAGGTTACATGTACAGAAATTAACAAGGGAAGGTGTTGGATGGAGAGAAAGAGAAAGAAAGTGGACTTACGTGCCTATCTTGAAAGTATTGTTTAGTAATGTCATTAGGATGATTCAAGGACTTTGCTGTTGCATGCCTTAACTGTTAAAGGTTCCACCTGACCCACAGAACTCACTGTACTGTTATGCACCTTCCCCCAGTGTACTTTCAGAAGAATGTGTTGTTTGTAATATTTGTTGCTTGTCGGTCAGGCCTGGATAAGAGTACCACCATTTAGCCTACTAAACAAATACCTAAATGACCATTATGAATGTTGCAATAATGTTGTAAAATGGGTAGTTGGATCCTGGATGCTGATTGTACGAGCAGCGTTCCAAGCCGTGGTGTATAATGAATGATTATGAATGTTGTGATAACGCTGATCCAGCTGAAAGGTTCCTCCAGCAGCAGTTTCAACAGCCAGAGAGGAAGTCCTTGGAACTGACGACCCAATGGTTGGTAAATATCATAATGGGATCATTTGCATGTCAATCTCTTTCTCCAGACAGCAGCGCTTAACTTTGGGCCTCTTCTTCTCCCTCCCTTACACACCTCCCCACACACACCCCCACACACACACACACACACACCCTAAACACACAGCCAGGCAGGCTGCTTGCATGCTCGTCCTCCCTCTCCTCTCCCGCTGGGCTGAGTCTTAACCTAATGGGATAGCCATGGTGGAAGTCTCTCCCATAATGGAATAATGAAATCAGAGAGGACCCAGGGAAAGGTTACCACTCTACAGCGTCCTCAATCTGCAGACTGCAGAGTCCGTCCTTCCCCGGGGAAAGAAGGGGGGGTGGGGGGATTAGGAGAGAGAGATATTGGGAAGGGGGAAGAGGGTTGTTAGGTGCAACTTTCTGTCCTGTGTTTCAGAGAGAAGGRGAGWRKAGAGAGAGAGAGAGRRAAGGTGGAATGGGGGAGGAGGAGGAGCTACAAGCTCTCACAGTCTCACTTCAAAATKAGACGTTTATACCATGTTTCTCAAACGRAACATTTYTAMGTTTTTCCAAAMGTTACATTTCTCAGTGTTTAAGGTTACGTTTAGGCATTAACTCTGACATTTTTAGGTTAGGGTTAAGTTTAGGCATTAACTCGGAATTCTTAAAGTTAGGCATTAAGTCCGAATGGTTAAGGTAAGGGTTAAGGTTCGGGATAGGCTTAAAACAAAAAGATCTAAAAACAACTTTCTATTGCTGGATTTGAACATACAACCTTTGGCATCCACCGTCCCAGTCCACAACACCCGAGACAAACTGAAACCTACTTCAACGTAACACCGCTCACTGTTGCCCCTAGTGGCCGCTTCCCACATCATCTCCCGACGTCCTCAGACATGGATGGACGTGGAACACTGACTTGTATCCCGGGTGACCTGGCTGCGAGGAGTATGTTGAGAGAAGGACAGAGGGATAGTGGGAGAAGGAGTNACCAAAAAAAGAGAGAGATACTGTAATGAAATCACAGCATAACCATCCTCAGATCATCACTTCTCATTCAACCGGTTGGTTTTGGATTAATAGCAGGTTATGCAGTTAAATGAGAGATGGAGGAGAGGGAGAGAGAGGGAGGCAGAGGGGAGAGAGAGAGGGAGGGAGAGGGGAGAGAGAGGGAGGGAGAGGGGAGAGAGGAGAGAGAGGGAGGAGAGGGGAGAGAGATGGAGGAGAGGGGAGAGAGAGGGAGGGAGAGATGGAGAGAGAGGGAGGGAGAGGGAGAGAGAGGAGAGGGGAGAGGGGAGAGAGAGGGAGGGAGAGGGGAGGAGAGGAGGGAGGAGGGAGAGAGATAGGGAGGAGAGGGAGTGAGATGGAGGGGAGGGGAGAGAGAGGGAGGGAGAGGGGAGAGAGAGGGGAGAGGAGAGGGAGGGAGAGGGGAGAGAGAGGGAGGAGGGAAAGAGAGGAGGGAGAGGGGAGAGAGAAGCAGGGAAGAGGGGAAAGAGAGAGGAGAGAGGGAGAGGGGGGAGAGGGAGAGGGAGGGAGAGAGAGGAGAGAGGGAGGGAGGGAGAGGGGAGAGGGAGGAGGGAGAGGGAGAGAGAGAAAGAAGGGAAATGGATGAGAGAGGGTAGAGATAGAGGGGGAGCAAGAGAGAAGCGAGTAAATGTGAGAGAGCGGGGAGATAATGATGAGATGGAATAGGTGGGGGGGGAGAAGAGGGAGGAAGAGTGGAGAGAAGAGGGTAGAGCAATTGAGCAGAGATTGAGAGGGATAGAGGGGGGAGAGAGAGGGAGAGAGGGGGGAGAGAGAGGGACAGAAGGACAGAGACAGAAACAGACAGCGAGGGTGGCTGGGAGGCAGATAAGAGAGAGAGAGAGATTTAGCTACACAAATCAATTGTGTTTTGATGCAATGACATTGGAAAAGCGGGGTCTCGTGAATGAAAATTCATGAGGGAGCGACGCGATTAGTTCACATTAACATAATCCTCTCCTTCTCTCTCTCTGCCTCTCCCTTTCTCTCTGCCACTCCCACCCTCTCTATCTTATTTTCTCCCTCCCTCTCTGTCTCTCTCTCTCTACCTCTCCCCCTCTCTCCAGTTCTCCCTCTCTCTGTCAATATCCCCCTCTGTCTCTGCCTCTCTATCATTTCAATTCAAATTAAGGGCTTTATTGGCATGGGAAACATATGTTAACATTGCCAAAGCAAGTGAAATAGACAATAAACAAAAGTGAAATAAACAATAAAAAATTTACAGTAAACGTTACACTCACAAGTGTCAAAGGAATAGACACATTTAAAATGTCATATTATGGCTATGTAGGGTTACAACAATGTGCAAATAGTTAAAGTATAAAAGGGAAAATAAACAAATAAACAATTTACAATGGTGTTTGTTCTTCACCGGTTGCCCTTTTCTTGTGGCAACAGGTCACAAATCTTGCTGCTGTGATGGCACACTGGTATTTCACCCAGTAGATATGGGAGTTTATCAAAATTGGATTTGTTTTGGAATTCTTTGTGGGTCTGTGTAATCTGAGGGAAATATGTGTCTCTAATATGGTCATACATTTGGCAGGAGGTTAGGAAGTGCAGCTCAGTTTCCACCTAATTTTGTGGGAAGTGTGCACATAACCTGTCTTCTCTTGAGAGCCAGGTCTGCCTACACCTGCATCTCTCAATAGCAAGGCCATGCTCACTGATTCTGTACATAGTCAAAGCTTTCCTTAATTTTGGGTCAGTCAGTGTCAGCTATTCTGCCACTGTGTACTCTCTGTCTACGGCCAAATAGAATTCCAGTTTGCTTTGTTTTTTTGTTAATTCTTTCCAATATGTCAAGTAATTATATTTTTGTTTTCTCATGATTTGGTTGGGTCTAATTGTGTTGCTGTCCTGGGGCTCTGTGGGGTCTGTTAGTGTTTGTGAACAGAGCCCCATGACCAGCTTGCTTAGGGGGCTCTTCTCCAGGTTCATCTCTCAGTAGGTGATGACTTTGTTATGGAAGGTTTGGGAATTGAATCTTTTTAGATGGTTTAGAATTTAATTAACATTTTTCTTTTCTTTTCACTTTTCTGGATTTTGATAGTTAGCGGGTATCGGCCAAATTCTGCTTTGCATTCATTATTTGGTGTTTTACATCATACACAGAGGATGTTTTGCAGAATTCTGCATGCAGAGCCTCAATTTGGGGTATGTATAGTTTTTTGTGTGCTGTAGGGCAACGGTGTCTAAATGGAATTTGTAATTGGACCTTTTTTGGAACACCATTATTTTTGATTTACTGAGATTTACTGTCAGGGACCAGGTCTGACAGATCTTCTGCACAGATTCTAGGCCCTCCTTGGTTGGTGACAGAGGCACCAGATCATCATTAAACAGTAGACATTTGACTTCAGATTTGAGCAGGGCGAGGCCGGGTGCTGCAGACTGTTCTAGTGCCCTCACTAATTATTTGATATCAGTTTTGAAGAGGGTGGGGCTCAAGCTGCATCCCTGTCTCATCCCATGGCCTTGTGGAAAGAAATGTGTTTTTTTGCCAATTTTAACTGCACACTTGTTGTTTGTGTACATGGGTTTAATAATGTTGTACGTTTTTCCCCCAACACCCCTTTCCATCACTTTGTATAGCAGACCATGATGCGAAATTGAGTCCAAAGCTTTTTTGAAATCAACAAAGCATCAGAAGTCTTTGCCTTTGTTTTGATTGGTTTGTTTGTCAATTAGGGTGTGCAGGGTGAATACGTGGTCTGTCGTACTGAAAATTGGTAAAAAGCCAATTTGACATTGTTTTCACTGAGTAAATGTCAAATCTAATGTTAAAGATAATGTAGAATATATTCCCTAGGTTGCTGATGACGCATATCCCACTGTATTATTGGGGTCAAATTTCTCTCCACTTCTGTGGATTGAGGTGATCAGTCCCTGGTTCCAAATATTTGGGAAATATGCCAGAGCTGAGGATGATGTTAAAGAGTTTAAGTATAGCCAATTAAAATTTGTGATCTTTATATTTAATCATTTCATTTAGGATACCGTCAACACCACAGTTCTTTGGAGGTTTGTATTTTGTCCTGTAGTTCAGTCAACGTAATTGGAAAATCCAGTGGGTTCTGGTAGTCTTTAGTAGCTGATAGCTAAGATGTGTAATTGATCATGAATATGTTTTTGCTGTTTGTTCTTTGTTATAGAGCCAAAAAGATTGGAGAAGTAATTTATCCATACATCTCCATTTTGGATAGATAACTTTTCATGTTGTTGTTTGTTTATTGTGTTCCAATTTTCCCAGAAGTGGTTATAGTCTATGTATTCTTCAATTACATTAAGCTGATTTCTGACATACTGTTCCTTCTTTTCCTGTAGTGTATTTCTGTATTGTTTTAGTGATTCACCATAGTGAAGGCTCAGGTTTTCTGGGTCTCTATGTTTTTGGTTGGATAGGTTTCTCAATTTCTTTCTTAGGTTTTTGCATTCTCCATCAAACCATTTGTCATTGTTGTTAACACCACAACTCATTATGTCTTTGCCAACCAGCATACCAACAATATGAGAAAAGTTCTCTCTCCCCATGTTCACTCCACGTGGACTTCTTTTTCACTCCTGAGAGAAAAGGCAGTTGATAACTTCTACTGGATGCTGTACACCGGTTGCTGGCTCAGACTCAGGTCTCTGGATAGAAGTGGTGCAGGACAGGGCCATAGTGCACTCCATTTCTTCAGCCGGTTAGAGGGGGTTTTGAGGTCTACACCCTGTTTGGTGAAATTATCCCTCCTATGCATCTAGATACCATCTCCACCATAACCTCAAGAAAGGACAGATCAGAAGAACTATTCAGTTCACATGACAAACTACTACTACTACCAATATTCTTAGTGCAAATCTCTAAAACACGGCAAAACAAATATCACATTCTGTTGAAACAATGTTTCAAATTAGTTTACACTCCATTATCACACTGTCAACCTCAGCATCGAATAGTCCCCACGATATGCAACTGTTCAGGGAAGTCAGGAACCAATACACGCAGTCAGTCAGGAAAGCAAAGGCCAGCTTTTTCAAGCAGAAATTCACATCCTGTTGCTCTAACTCCAAAAAGTTTTGGGATACTGTAAAGTCCATGGAGAACAAGAGCACCTCCTCCCAGCTGCCCACTGCACTGAGGCTAGGTAACACGGTCACCACTGATAAATCCATGATAATCGAAAATTTCAATAAGCATTTCTCAACGGCTGGCCATGCCTTCCTCCGGGCTACTCCAACCCCGGCCAACAGCTCCGCCTCCCCCGCAGCTACTCGCCCAAGCCTCTCCAGCTTCTCCTTCACCCAAATCCAGACAGCAGATGTTCTGAAAGAGCTGCAAAACCTGGACTCGTACAAATCAGCTGGGCTAGACAATCTGGACCCTCTCTTTCTAAAACTATCCGCCGCCATTGTTGCAACCCCTATTACCAGCCTGTTCAACCTCTCTTTCGTATCATCTGAGATCCCTAAAGATTGGAAAGCTGCCACGGTCATCCCCCTTTTCAAAGGGGGATGACCCAAACTGTTACAGACCTATATCCATCCTGCCCATCACTGACCATTTTGAATCCAACCGTACCTTCTCCGCTGTGCAAGCCGGCTTCCGAGCCGGTCACGGGTGCACCTCAGCCACGCTCAAGGTACTAAACGATATCATAACCGCCATCAATAAAAGACAGTACTGTGCAGCGGTCTTCATCGACCTGGCCAAGGCTTTCGACTCTGTCAATCACCGTATTCTTATCGGCAGACTCAATAGCCTTGGTTTTTCTAATGACTGCCTCGGCTGGTTCACCAACTACTTTGCAGACAGAGTTCAGTGTGTCAAATCGGAGGGCATGTTGTCCGGACCTCTGGCAGTCTCTATGGGGGTACCACAAGGTTCAATTCTCGGGCCGACTCTTTTCTCTGTATATATCAATGATGTCGCTCTTGCTGCGGGCGATTCCCTGATCCACCTCTATGCAGACGACACCATTCTGTATTATTCTGGCCCTTCCTGTGCTAACTAACCTCCAAACGAGTTTCAATGCCATACAACACTCCTTCCGTGGCCTCCAACTGCTCTTAAACGCTAGTAAAACAAAATGCATGCTTTTCAACCGTTCGCTGCCCTCACCCGCCCGCCCGACTAGCATCACCACCCTGGACGGTTCCGACCTAGAATATGTGGACAACTATAAATACCTAGGTATCTGGCTAGACTGTAAACTCTCCTTCCAGACTCATATTAAACATCTCCAATCCAAAATGAAATCTAGAATCAGCTTTCTATTTTGCAACAAAGCCTCCTTCACTCACGCCGCCAAACTTACCCTCTTAAAACTGACTATCCTACCGATCCTCGACTTCGGCGATGTCATCTACAAAATATCTTCCAACACTCTACTCAGCAAACTGGATGCAGTCTATCACAGTGCCATCCATTTTGTTACCAAATCACCTTATACCACCCACCACTGCGACCTGTATGCTCTAGTCGACTGGCCCTCGCTACATACTCGTCGCCAGACCCACTGGCTCCAAGTCATCTAGAAGTCTATGCTAGGTAAAGCTCCGCCTTATCTCAGTTCACTGGTCACGATAACAACACCCACCCGTAGCACACGTTCCAGCAGGTATATCTCACTGATCATCACCAAAGCCAACACCTCATTTGGCCACCTTCCCTTCCAGTTCTCTGCTGCCAGTGACTGGAACGAATTGCAAAAATCGCTTAAGTTGGAGACTTTTATTTCCCTCACCAACTTTAAACATCAACTATCTGAGCAGCTAACCGATTGCTGCAGCTGTACATAGTCCATCTGTAAATAGCTCACCCAATCTACCTACCTCATCCCCATACTGTTTTTATTTTATTTACTTTTCTGCTCTTTTGCACACCAGTATCTCTACTTGCACATGATCATCTGATGATTTATCACTCCAGTGTTAATCTGCTAAATTGTAATTATTCGCTCCTATGGCCTATTTATTGCCTACCTCCTCATGCCTTTTACACACACTGTATATAGACTTTCTTTTTTCTACTATGTCATTGACTTGTTTATTGTGTTATTGGCTTGTTTATTGTTTATTCCATGTGTAACTCTGTGTTGTTGTATGTGTCGAACTGCTTTGCTTTATCTTGGCCAGGTCGCAGTTGCAAATTATAACTTTTTCTCAACTAGCCTACCTGGTTAAATTAAGGTATATATATTTTTTTTAAGTCACTCAAGGTGTGTAAACTTCCATCGCAAAATAAACTGGTAATTCCCCAATCTTGACACATAATTCAACATAGTGACTAATGTGTAAAAACAACACAACAAATCAAATTCAAAATACTACCCTTAATAACTCCATAGAACCCATAACTCCATAGAACCCATAACTCCATAGAACCCATAACTCCATAGAACCCATAACTCCATAGAACCCATAACTTCATAGCAAAAATAGACCTTTAAATCATCATCCAATGTCTCTCGGCATTCCAGAGAGGGTGATCAAACCACACTAGAAAGGCAGGAAGTGTTACTTTCTCTATTAGACCAATTATCTAAAAAAACAGTCATACAATTCGTATCCCAGATTTACAGTAAGTTTATTCAGTACATTTAAAAAAAAAATTCACATGTTCAATTTAAACTCAGAAAAAAAAGAAAAAAAATTCAGAAAAGTCCATATGTGTGTGTGCCCCTTTAAGATATCTATGCACTAACCCATTGTCATAACCAGTAAGTTGTGTGTGTGTGTTGTAAACCATATGGCAAAAACAAACAAAAATGGACAGGCCTTATGTAACCTGGTAACTCCTCTTTACCACTGAATCCATCTACTCATCATTTAACCTCAGCTTTCAAATTACTAAAATATTGCATCATTAGAGTGCTATCAAAAAAACACTAATAATGTATTACCATTTACATACAGTCAACACTCATTAAGTTTACATCAATCCTCCTTATCAAAATGACTCTCTATTGTTAATACCAACCTCTGCTTCACACTCATTAAACATCTGTTATTTTAAGATTAATTTGTAATGCCCCAAATGTAGAAAATACATCAGCCTTCATCAACCCAAACAATTCAAATCTGCAATCCTTACTTTCCTATTTACTTACCTTTCTTTGTCACCTTCACTAGTCTACTGTACATCTCTTCCCTTAAACTCAGAAAGCCCTCAAGAATCTCTACTCTACGCTCTCATCTAACGTTGTTACCAGGTGAACTAATCTCTACTGTACGCTCTCATCTAACGTTGTTACCAGGTGAACTAATCTCTACTGCTTACGCTCTCATCTAACGTTGTTACCACGGTGAACTAATCTCTACTGTACGCTCTCATCTAACGTTGTTACCAGGTGAACTAATCTCTACTGTACGCTCTCATCTAACGTTGTTACCAGGTGAACTAAACTCTACTGTACGCTCTCATCTAACGTGTTTACCAGGTGAACTAATATCTACTGTACGCTCTCATCTAACGTTGTTACCAGGTGAACTAATCTCTACTGTACGCTCTCATCTAACGTTGTTACCAGGTGAACTAATATCTACTGTACGCCTCTCATCTAACGTTGTTACCAGGTGAACTAATATCTACTGTACGCTCTCATCTAACGTTGTTACCAGGTGAACTAATAATAATAAAAAATATATACGTATATATTATAGTCAAAACAAACATAACTTTTACTTTTCACAGGGAAGCCACTTAAATTACTATGTTATCTCTTCCTCCCTTTCGTCAATTCAATAAATATATTTTAAAATAAAATGAAATTAAGAGTCTTAATTAAAACTCCTAGGGTTGTCCTGAGTCGCATTGTTCTCGAAACCCCCAAATATGTTCTCTTGTTTCGCCGGTTGTACTTTACCATTTAATAATTCCTTGAGACCCTACTCTACCACATAGTTTACGAATGTGGCAATGTTTGGCATACGAGTTTCTTCGTCTTTTTACGCAAATAACAAATTCACTAACTTACATATCGTATCAACACAGAACCCCCAAATTTACAAGCTCACCGGCGTGAAACAAAGCTGGACTATTTGTAAACATAATTCGTGCTCTTGCCCATATAACGTTATACCGCCAATTTTAATATGGTACGTACTATCCACTGTCCTTGATTCTCACAAGGATTACTCGACCCCRACCTCTGCTAAGGAGCAGGGTTGTTCCGAACTCTCTGACTTCACAAAATACACTTTAGTACTTTTCTTGCCTCACACCCAAGCTAACTGGCTAAAGTTGGCTAGCTTGCTAGCTAACGTTACTTCCAGACACAAACAAGAGTATACATCTTCCCTCTCCATTCTACTCACCTAGCAGAGCTGGTCAGGCTTTTCCATGTCTGTTCAAAACATTGGTGACTAACTATGCTGCTGGCAATAATTCAAATTACCTTAGAGAAATACAATTTCCGGCCACCAGACATATTCAACCGGAGTTGAGCATTTGTGAATTCATCAGTTATTCTGTGCTCTGGTAAATCCAAACCAGTGCTCTGAAATCCGAACAAAATAGACTGAGCGAATTTACCAAATAGCCTTTTTACAATGTCCATTTAGAACACATTTAGCTACACTAAGAATGACTTGAATAGTCAACAAACACTGGGTAGTTGAATAGCATATAGTTAATATACTAACTCAATGCAATGATATACTATGCAGTTCATAAAGATAGTGCAAGCAACACATTTGTCATACTTAGTTAAAACAAATCATGTATATCTTAAGACCAATAAGCATACTACATACTCAAATTACTTCACAAATAGTACGGTTAGTGCGATAACGCTGATATAACGCTAAAAACCAATACGCTGGTGCATTGCGCTAATGATTCTTATTTTATTTATTTATTTATATTTATATTATTTATATTTATTATTTATTTTATATCAAGTACACATTCACAGAGTACTGTTCCCAAAACATACTTCCCTCACACTCTCTCCTATCACATTCACAGAGTACTGTTCCCAAAACATACTTCCCTCACACCTTCTCCTATACATTCACACAGTACTGTTCCAAAACATACTTCCCTCACACTCTCTCCTATCACATTCACAGAGTACTGTTCCAAAACATACTTCCCTCACACTCTCTCCTATCACATTCACAGATTACTGTTCCCAAAACATACTTCCCTCACACTCTCCTATCACATTCACAGATTACTGTCCCAAACATACTTCCCTCACACTCTCTCCTATCACATTCACAGAGTTTGTTCCCAAAACATACTTCCCTCACACTCTCTCCTATCAATTCACAGAGTCTGTTCCCAAAACATACTTCCCTCACACTCTCTCCTATCACATTCACACGAGTACTGTTCCCAAAAACCATACTTCCCTCACACTCTCTCCTATCACATTCACACAGTACTGTTCCCAAAACATACTTCCCTCACACTCTCTCCTATCACATTCACAGTAAGCACAAACAAAAAACACAGAGGGGAATGAGACAGACAAGGAAAACTGGTTAGCGCTGTTTTTAGATTTCACAACCCTGTCTAGATGAACAGGGAAACCCAAACCATTATCAATAGATTACCTAATTAGTGGTCCCACAACGGGGTATTGTATCCACACTGGGATATCGCCTGCTGTGATTACTATGGTATAGATTATTTTATGTCTATCCAAATGTGCAAAACTACCAACAGACTACCCATGTTTCCTATCTAACTATGTAACACGGTCCCAAAAATCCAACCTTACCTCATATTTTCTAAGTATCAGGAATAACAAAACACTTACAATAACACCTAACAATAGTAACCCGGGGGCATACCTGTTTATCTAATTTAACAAAACACATAACTAACACAACACGTTATAATTAGACTTCGCCAGGGCAAGTGTCCTTTCAGGTGTCACCGGGCTCTGGCCCCTCGTCTAATAGAACTTTGCCAGGACTAGTGCCCCCGCAGGGTGTCACCGGGCGCAGGTCCCTCGTCTAATAGAACTCCGTCAGGACTAGTGCCCCCGCAGGGTGTCACCGGGCTCTGGTCCCTCGTTCCCACAAACCTCACCATCCTACTGTGATCAAGTCAGTACCACGGATTGGACTTTTGGTTGCCCACAACTGGCTAATTAACAATCATGCCCAAGGAAACCTCACTTAAGAACACTTTTATCAACTCAGTCCTACTAGTTACCTCAGCTGTGGCCCTCTTAAGGAAGACCTCGCTGTGAGCTTACACTCAAACAGGGGCTTTCATTTTTTAAATGATTTTTCTTTATAATTTCATCACGTATTGATGGATTGTCCAAGCCTACCTCTCCCAGTACTCTGTCTGAGATCTGGTATCCACCCGCTACCTCTCAGATCATAGGTGGGTCCAGCTGCTCAATAATAAGCCTGGTTTACCCTGAGATCCCAATTTTTGATCCCCTGTGCACAGTTTACCCAGATCTTCAGGAGCGGTCAACAGGTGAAGTTGCAGATCACCTCCTCGTCGCCAAAAATGTTGTGGAAATTCAGTACTGAGAGAGACTCGGTCATTTCTTCAAACAATCATCTTTATTTAATGATTAATTATTGCAATAATGAGGCCGTCAGCCCACCAGTCTTGACTGACTGTTAGGCTGAGAGTTTAGCCTTTACAAACAATGCACCATTTTTATATAGCTGATACCAAGATTGCTTAGTCAGTCACTTCTAACCTTCCCATAAGCCACCTTGGTTATCTACACAGGATGGTCTTTTACTTAGTTTCCCAGATGCCAGGAAGATGATACAATGAGGCATTGTTCTTAACTCTTCCAGGCTCTCTCTATCTCCAGTCACACACACCACATCTTGTCTATAGAATGCTAGCTTTTAGATTTTTATCACCAACACAAATCAATTGTCAGCTTCAAGCTATCTCTAGTAGAACCCATGTCCTTGTTACATAGCCAACAAATAAGGTGAATGCATAATTTTTCCCTCACACTCGCCATCTCAGCCGTCTCCCCGTTTAGTTCCATCTGTTAGACCTAGTGGTGTGTCTTTTGAACAACAGAAAGAACTGTTTCTATTACAACTAGAGCATGATCGTGAGAAGCTATAATAATTGCCATTTAGCTGGCAGGGTCGCCACCTGGGCCCGGGTGTGTCCCGGGATAAATACACCTCTTCCCCATTCATTGAGGACACTCTCTCCATGCAGACACTGTTTGATTTTGGTTGTGGCGTTTTTGCGGCTTTGGCATCTTTCAACACTCCTCATTGTCACATCATGCAACCAGTCACTTACACTACTGATTACACACACCATTGCTCATTAGTATTTAGGTTACCTCAGTTAATAGATATGTTTTTGTTATTCCTTATCTCCACGTTGTCTCCCTTTTTGTTACGGGCTTCGAGCCGGTTCGTGACATTGATCAAGTTTGGGTTCCTGCTCTGAAGGCCAAAGGAAGATGACCGCAGACCTTGTATATTGCAGGATAAGATAGTAAAAACGTTGTTTCATAGTTTCTAGTGTTTTCGTATGATTTAGGCCCGGACCATCACAGTAGGTTTGAGCAGAGCATGTTGAGCATCTGATATTGTTGAGCATACCTCTTAGGTCTCAGCATGGGGGTTGGGCCTGTTGCTCTTTTCAGGGGCGGGGGCTAAGGGGTGGGAAGAAGGTGAATGGGTCTGATATGGTGGGTCCTATATAGGGTGTGGCCAGGGTTTGCTTGGGGTGGTTTTAGATAGTTGGGGTGTGGCTCGTGATGCTGTGGTCTGGGTGTAGGTCCTCTTGGCATGGGTTCTCTCTGTGCAGGTCCTTCAGGAGGGGGTCTTGCAGGTCTGGGAGGGTGTCTCGCTGGTCTGGGTGGGGTGTCCGTTACTCTGTTGCTCCTGTGTGAGGAGCTGGGGCTGTGGTTGAGGGTGACGTCCTTCAGGATCCTGGCAAAAGTTTGGATTGCTGCTTTGTAGAGGTGGACCTGGTCGTAAAATCTGTTCAAGTCCCGGGTGGAGGGGTGGACCAGGTAGACATTAGGTTTTGAGGCACAGTCCCGGGTGGAGGGGTGGGCCAGTTCCGGGAAATGCTTCATTCACCTGTTTGTACAGTGGGTTTTTGTGGTAGCAGGGTTGAGATAACAGATAACCGCTTGTGCGTTGAGGAAAGTGGAAGAAGCTTTTTCAATCACTCCTTTGAGTGCTTTGGCCACCCTTTCCTGCTGGGCCCTCAGGTCATTTGGCCCTTGTTAATTATAATGTGGCTGGGGGACCCTAGTCTGTCCTCTGACAACAGCTCCAGGACATACCTATTGTTTGTCCTCTGACAACAGCTCCAGGACATGCCTATTGTTTGTCCTCTGACAACAGCTCCAGGACATACCTAGTGTTTGTCCTCTGACAACAGCTCTAGGGCATACCTAGTGTTTGTCCTCTGACAACAGCTCCAGGACATGCCTAGTGTTTGTCCTCTGACAACAGCTCCAGGGCATACCTAGTGTTTGTCCTCTGACAACAGCTCCAGGGCATGCCTAGTGTTTGTCCTCTGACAACAGCTCCAGGGCATGCCTAGTGTTTGGGCAACAGAGTTTAGCCACTTTGTGTTTGTGAAAAAGTTTATTCTCTTGAATGTATTTGCCATTTGAGTCAGTGAGGAGGACAATTTCTGGCTTTTGTCTCCTCAGTTGATTTTTGGGGGTTGTCAGGAGGGCTATCGGAGGTGGTGGAGGGGGTGGGGTCTGTTGGGTTGGTGGGTCCTGTGTTATCTATCCCTTTTTGGTGTAGAGGTTGTGGTCCGGATTTGAGGTGGGCTGTTCTGCTGGCTTCTCTGGGGAAGTGTCCTGTTCTCTGTCACACCTCAGCTTCCTCACCTCTTCATTCAGTGCTGTTATCTGTGCCATGTGTTCCTCTATCTCCTGAAGTTATCTCACCTAAGCCACTGAGTGTGCTGCTCTGTTTTGTGGGTCTGTTCTGTCTGGAGTGTGTTGACTAGCTCTCTGAGCTCTACCATCTCTCTCTCCAGCTCTGTGAAAGCTCTGTGAATTTATCTCTCTCAACAATGGAGGAGCATTGTAGTTGTGGGACCTGCGTCTTTTCAGTGCCGAAGCGTGTCTGTCCTCTTGGGGCTGCTCGTCTGCAGGGCAGTTTGAGGACAAGGTGTGATTAGACTCACTCAAGATGGGGGAGTTGGCACAGAGAGATTTTCCTGCTGTGCATGAGGATGTCCTGCACCATTACTGTCCCAGACTAGTACATGTTGCATGAGGATGTCCTGCACCATTACTGTCCCAGACTAGTACATGTTGCTTGAGGATGTCCTGCACCATTACTGTCCCAGACTAGTACATGTTGCATGAGGAAGCCCTGCACCATTACTGTCCCTGACTAGTACATGTTGCATGAGGATGTCCTGCACCATTACTGTCCCTGACTAGTACATGTTGCATGAGGATGTCCT
>NW_019948058.1:20332-32726 GCF_002910315.2 Salvelinus sp. IW2-2015
TAAGCTTTTTGTGTTTATGGAACATTTCTGGGATCTTTATTTCAGCTCATGCAACATGCGACCAATACTTTACATGTGCATTTATAAATTGTTCAGTGTAGTATCTTTTTAACAAAGATATTTACATCACAAATGTTTTTTTGTCTTTTAATAATTTTAAGCTTCTTTTACACAGGTTTATCACCTAACAAACACTTTAAAAAAAGAATAGGTCCCTGTTACCTCGTATCCCAGCGATTATGCCTTTGTATTATGCCTGGGAAGAAAACACTTCCATTATCTCAACCTGCCATTGGCTCACCTTATCCCATGGCCATTGGCTCAACTTACCCCAAGGCAAACATTTGACTATATATTATCCCACACAGCTACAGGGGTGCACTTTAATGCTAGTTTTATGACGTCATACTGAAGCCATAGAGACCCCAACTGAAGTATAGAACAATCTTCAAAGTATATACTTTGGTTTAGATACAAACATCATGAAACCTCTAAAATTATATACAATTTACTTGGTGAAAACTTGTTTACCATTTTTCCATGTGGTTTCTTCCTTCAACAGACTCAATGAAATGATGACCTCTTCCTAAATATTTGAGCAAATTATTAATTGTGTGTATGGTTTCCTTGAAACAAAGGTGGTCTACCCCTTGGCTCAA
The DNA here is from genome assembly GCF_002910315.2 of Salvelinus sp. IW2-2015. NCBI lineage: Eukaryota > Metazoa > Chordata > Actinopteri > Salmoniformes > Salmonidae > Salvelinus > Salvelinus sp. IW2-2015. The sequence continues at coordinate 20,992 of NW_019948058.1, forward strand.
CTTACCCCACACTCTCCCCTACTGTGTCGTAATTTGAATGTATATCCTAGGCATGTTAGCGCAGTAAAATTGAGATGTGAGATTTACAACAGTCAGAATGACAACCTCTGAATGTTTAGAATAAAATTAGGCATAATGATAGATTGTTTTAAAAAATTCTAAATGATCATTCCTACTTTTCTTTCCCTTGTTTAGAATAGTGATGATTAAGCGTAGAGTTTTCCATGATAGTGTCCAGTCTTGTACGGGAGAAGTTTGTGTTCCACTGGTTCTCGTTCCTCTGGACTGGTATGTGAGAGGTCTTGTGTCTGAGACGACCAATCTGTGTGTGTCATGTCCAGTTGGTGTCCAGGTTGTTCCTCGTTTCCTCTGGACTGTGGTAGTGTGAGAGGTCTTGTCTGAGTCACGACCAGATCTGTGTGTGTGTCACTGTCCAGTTTGTGTTCCAGGTTGTTCTCGTTCCTCTGGACTGTGGTAGTGTGAGAGGTCTTGTGTCCGAGTCACGACCAGATCTGTGTGTGTGTCACTGTCCAAGTGGCGTGTTTCAGGTTGTTCTCGTTCCCTCGACTGTGTGTAGTGTGAGAGGTCTTGTGTCTGAGTCACGACAGATCTGTGTGTGTGTCACTGTCCAGTGGGGTTTCCAGGTTGTTCTCGTTTCCTCTGGACTGTGGTAGTGTGAGAGGTCTTGTGTCCGAGTCACGACCAGATCTGTGTGTTGGTCACTGTCCAGTGGGGTATGTGAATCCCTTTGTGTTGGTGTATCCAGACGGCTTGTGGTGGATACAGAATAAATTGAACACAGACATTGTATCTGTATGTGGTGGAAAGCTGCTGGTGGACATGAGAGAAACTCTCCACTCTGATCTCTCTCCATCGCCTGGAACCATCGCCAGGGTCAGGGACCACCATTGTCCCTAAGCGTCAGAGATGGGATAAGAGGAATGAGATGATAGGGGAGGGAGGGAAAAGGGACGGATGATGGTGTGTTGTGTAAAGTCTGCTTCATGGCTGCTCTCAGCTCAGTTCAGGACAAAAGGTTGAGGGTTGGAGAGGAGTTGATGTGTCACTGAGCTGAGCTCTCAGAGGGAAAGTTATCTAGTAGTGGATCTAGGCTATCAGATACTGCCATGCAGGAAAACAGGTGATTCCTGGGCCCGTATTCTCAAAGCTTCTCTGAGTAGGGCTGATCTAGGATCATGTCCCGCTGTACATGTAATCTCATTCATTTGTGATCTAAAATGCCAAACATATTCTATATAAGCACTTCTAGGAGGACTTTGTGAAAACAGATATGGACGAAATGGATAGCTGGACGGACACGATAGACAAGGAGAGTGCTATTGATTGAATTGATTTTTGATTAGACATCTCACAATATTATGGTCACATTAAAGACAGCGACGGACAGAAAGAGAGACACACACACAACCAGTATGGATTGTGACACTTAGTCACATAGAGGTCTCATAATATTGTCCCCAGTGGTGTAGTATAGTAGACAACATGCTTAACTGTACAGCTGCTTCCTCTCCCAAATTGCCCGTGTGAACTGGCCAATGTATCTCTAGCAGACCAGAACAGTTGAACTGGCCAATGTATCTCTAGCAGTCAGAACAGTTGAACTGGCCATGTTATCCCCAGCTAGCGATCAGAACAGTTGAAACTGGCCAATGTATCCCCAGCTAGCAGTCAGAACAGTTGAACTGGCCAATGTATCTCTAGCAGTCGAACAGTTGAACTGGCCAATTTTTCTGTCAGACCACTAGAGGGGTTTTCCTATAGGACCCTGGCAGACCACTAGAGGGGTTTTCCTATAGGGACCCTGTCAGACCACTAGAGGGTTTTCCTATAGGACCCTGTCAGAAACGAGAGGGGTTTACCTATAGGACCCTGTCAGAACCACTAGAGGATCCATGGTGAATTGGGTGACATAACCCAGTGACTGGAATGCTATTGATTCGTTAAAATCACTTGTGTATTGATAGTAAACCACTAAGTTTACTCTACAGATTAATTAAAATTAAACATTGTTCAAAGTATTGCCCTCTCTTAAACAACCATACAAAGCTGGTAACAATTTCATTTTTTCCTCCAGAAAAGACAGAACAAATATGGTTAAACTCAAATATACGATTGATAAAAAAATATATATATATTATGAATAAAAAAGGTATTATATTTATTAATTATCTTATGAATAGGAATGGTATGTAATGTTACGTCACACATGCATGGGAAGGTTTGCTCAATCCAAAACTACAACCAACTGATTGCAGCAAGTGGAAGAGGTAAAATGCAAGTGGAAGAGGTAAAGGCAAGTGGAAGAGGTAAAAGGCAATGGAAGAGGGAAAAAGGCTAGTGGAAGAGGAAAAGGCTAGTGAAGAGGAAAAGGCTAGTGAAGAGGGAAAAGGCTAGTGGAAGAGGGAAAAGGCTAGTGGAAGAGGAAAAGCAACGTGGAAGAGGGAAGAGGCACTGGAAGAGGGAGGCACGTGGAAGAGGGAAGAGGCACGTGGAAGAGGAAGAGGCACGTGGAAGAGGAAAGAGCACGTGGAAGAGGAAAGAGGCACGTGGAAGAGGAAAGAGGCACGTGGAGAGGAAAAGGCTATGGAAGAGGAAAAGGCTAGTGGAAGAGGAAAAGGCTAGGGAAGAGGGAAAAGGCTAGTGGAAGAGGGAAAAGGCTAGTGAAGAGGGAAAAGGCTAGTGGAAGAGGGAAAAGGCTAGTGGACGAGGAAAAGGCTAGTGGAAGAGGAAAAGGCTAGTGGAAGAGGAAAAGGCTAGTGGAAGAGGGAAAGGCTAGTGGAAGAGGGAAAAGCTAGTGGAAGAGGTAAAAGCTAGTGAAGAGGAAAAGGCTAGTGGACGAGGGAAAAGGCTAGTGGAAGAGGTAAAAGGCTAGTGGACGAGAAAAAGGCTAGTGGAAGAGGGAAAAGGCTAGTGGGAAGAGGCGGAAAAGGCTAGTGGAAGAGGGAAGAGGCTAGTGGAAGAGGGAAAGGCTAGTGAAAGAGGAAGAGGCTAGTGGAAGAGGGAAGAGGCTAGTGGAAGAGGAATAGGCTAGTGGAAGAGGGAAGAGGCTAGTGGAAGAGGGAAGAGGCTAGTGGAAGAGGGAAGAGGCTAGTGGAAGAGGAAGAGCGTAGTGGAAGAGGAAGAGGCTAGTGGAAGAGGAAGAGGCTAGTGGAAGAGGGAAGAGGCTAGTGGAAGAGGGAAGAGCAGTGGAAGAGGAAGAGGCACGTGGAAGAGGAAGAGGCACGTGGAAGAGGGAAGAGGCACGTGAAGAGGGAAGAGGCACGTGGACAGAGGGAAGAGGCACGTGGAAGAGGAGAGAGGCACGTGGAAGAGGGAAGAGGCACTGGAAGAGGAAGAGGCACGTGGAAGAGGGAAGCAGGCACGTGAAAGAGGGAAGAGGCACGTGAAGAGGGAAGAGGCACGTGGAAGAGGAAGAGGCACGTGGAAGAGAAAAGGCTAGTGGAAGAGGAAAAGGCTAGTGGAAGAGGGAAAAGGCTAGGTGGGAAGAGGGAAAAGGCTAGTGGAAGAGGGAAGAGGCTAGGAAGAGGAAGAGGCTAGTGGAAGAGGGAAGAGGCTAGTGGAAGAGGAAGAGGCTAGTGGAAGAGGAAAAGGCAAGTGGAAGAGGGAAGAGGCTTAGTGGAAGAGGAAAGAGGCTAGTGGAAGAGGGAAGAGGCTAGTGGAAGAGAAGAGGCTAGTGGAAGAGGGAAGAGGCTAGTGGAAGAAGGAAGAGGCTAGTGGAAGAGGGAAAAGGTAGGAAACTTGTTTGTCTGATATACATATTAAAGACAAAAATTGTCTGAAAAAGAATGAACTGCTACAAAAAACAACACTTGATTCAACACTTGGAGTTTTTCAATTTAAATTATTATATAAAATTCTTGCCACCCCCTGAATGTTAAATACACTGAACAAAAATATAAACACAACAATTTCAAAGATTTTACTGAGAATCAGTAAATTCAGTCAATTGAGAATCAGTAAAATAGGTAAATTGAAATAAATAAATTAGGCCATAATCTATTGATTTCACATGACTGGGAATACAGATATGCTCATGTTGGTCACAGATACCTTSCAAAAAAAGTTGTGGATCAGAAAACCAGTCAGCATTTGGTGTGACCACCATTTGCCTAATGCAGCGCGACACATCTCCTTCGCATAGAGTTGATCAGGCTGTTGATTGTGTCGTGTAGAATGTTGTCCCACTCCTTTTCAAATCACATTTTATTTGTCACATACACATGGTTAGTAGATGTTAATGCGAGTGTAGCGAAATGCTTGTGCTTCTAGTTCTGACAGTGCAGTAATATCTAACAAGTAATCTAACAATTCCCCAACAACTACCTAATACACACAAATCTAAAGTGGTGAATGAGAATATGTACATGTAAGTAAATGGATGAGCGATGGCCGTGCGGCATAGGCAAGGTGCAATAGGCTGGTATAAAATACAGTATATWCATGTGATATGAGTAATGTAAGATATGTAAACATTATTAAAGTGGCATTATTTAGAGTGCATTGTATAAAATGATTAGTGATCCATTTATTAAAGTAGCCAGTGATTTGGTCTCAATGTAGGCAGCAGCCTCTCTGAGTTAGTGATTGCTGTTTAGCAGGCTGATGGCCTTGATGATKTTTTTGGCCTTCCTGTGACATCGGGTGCTGTAGGTGTTGAGGGTCAGCGAAGTGGATATGTTGTTTCCTACCTTCACCTCCTGTGGGCGGCCCGTCAGAAAGTCCAGCACCCAATTGCACAGGGCGGGGTTGAAACCCAGGGCCTCCAGCTTGAGGATGAGCTTGGAGGGTACTATGGTGTTGAATGCTGAGCTGTAGTCAATGAACAGCATTCTTACATGGATATTCCTTTTGTCCAGATGGGATAGAGCAGTGTGCAGTGGGATGGCGATTTCGTCGTCTGTGGACCTGTTGGGGCGGTATGCAAACTGAAGTGGGTCTAGGGTGGCCGGTAAGGTGGAGGTGATATGATCCGTGATTTGTCTCTCAAAGCACTTCATGATGACAGAAGTGAGTGCTACGGGGCMGTAGTCATGTAGTTCAGTTATCTTTGCCTTCTTGGGTACAGGAACAATGGTAGCCATCTTGAAGCATGTGGGGACAACAGACTGGGATAGGGAGCGATTAAATAGTGTCTGTAAAACATATTCAATGTTGTTCTCTGAGGCTGACCGGAACATATTCCAAAAAAATCTTATTTTCCATGCCCTGAAAATACATATTTTCAACGTCCGAAAATACATATTTTGTCTATTCCGGACATTGAAATTAGGTTAATATTCGGTTCTGGATGAAAGTTGAAAATACATATTTTCAACATCCAGAAAATACATATTTTCAACTTTCAGAACCGAAAATTTACCTGATTTGCAGTCAGGGCAAGAGCCTGGTGAGGACGATGAGCATGCAGATGGCTTCCCTGAAACAAAAATTCTTTGGTTGTGCAAACCCCAGTTTCATTAGCTGTCCGAGTGGCTGGTCTCAGATAATCCCGCAGGTGAAGAAGCCGGATGTGAAGGTCCTGGGCTGGCGTGAGTGTGAGAGAAATAAAGTGTGAGGTTAATCTGTCCAATGGGGCGGACTCTTACTGAAATGAAAGTATGGGTTGCCACGGATACTAGAGGCCTGACAAACGATGTCCCTTTATGTTGCTCTTTATGTTGGTCTAATGATTAGCCAGGGCTATGCATTCGTTTTCCCTTTGTTTTTCTGACTGGTAGACAGGCAGGCTGCAGAAAAGGGGCAGGTTTGGGCAACAGATTGTAGTGCTTTGAATGTCCTCTTGCTTATCATTTTCATGCCTGGCATTTCTCTCTCTCTCTCTCTCTTCGCTCTCTCTCTGTGTCTCTCTGTGTCTCTCTCTGTGTCTCTCTCTCTCTGTGTCTCTCTCTCTCTGTGTCTCTCTCTCTGTGTCCCAGCGTTGGTTGTTTTTCTTTGAAAAGAGGGTGTAAAGAGGGATAGAAGGACAGTATGAAAAGGAAATGAAAATGAATAAAAAGCTACCTTGGCTGATGAGTCATAGAAATAGAAGATAACTCTATTTACACACTCTGAGGAACAACTTTAGGACACCTTCCTAATATTGTGTTGCACCCCCTTTTCCCCTCAGAACGGTCTCAATTCGTCGGGGCATAGACTCTACAAGGATGTTGAAAGCGTTCCACAGGGATGCTGGCCACAGGAGGTTGGTGGCACTTTAATTGGGGAGGACGAGCTCATAGTAATGAGCTGGAGGGAATACGTGGAATGGTATCAAACACACGATGCCATTCCATTCGCTCCGTTCCAGCCATTATTATGAGCCGTCCTCCCCTCAGCAGCCTCCACTGATGCGGCCCCATGTTGACTCCAATGTTGGCTGYAAGTCCTTTGGGTGGTGGACCATTCTTGATACACACGGGAAACTGTTGAGCGTGAAAAACCCAGCAGCGTTGCAGTTCTTGACACTCAAACCGGTACGCCTGGCATCTACTACCATATCCCATTTAAAGGCACTTAAGTATTTTTTCTTGCCCGTTCACCCTCAATGGCACACATACCCAATCCATGTCTCAATTGCCTCAAGGATTAAAAATAAATGTTTAACCTGTCTCTTCATCTACATTGATTTGAAGTAGATTTAACAGGTGACATCAATAAGAAGRAATATGTAATTGAAAGAGCAGGTGTTCCTAATGTTTTATACACTGTGWATGTCTCTATGGTGTCACTTCTGATATCTGGSACACTTTCATGCAAATCTAGCTCACAGTCCCATCACACACCTTTAGTTTTAACGCACCCTCTGGATCTGTGTGTGATGGTACACACCTGCAGCTGCTCTGTAGTCTGGCCTTGTGCTATTGTATATAGGGACAGACAGATATAGACCCCTCTCTCTCTCTCCCTCTACTTTTCTCTCTCTCTCTACCTCTCTCTTGCTCTCTATCTCGCTCTCTCTACCCACCTCTCTCTTTTCCCTTACCCTACTTCTCCCCGTCTCTATCTTCCTCCTTTCTGTTAATTCTCTCTGTCTTTTATCCTCTGTTTGTCTTTGTTGCTATATGAACTATACATCACATTTTTATTCTGTTTCATACTCTACTCTRGACCTTTCTGTCTACATCGTTCAGTCACACTCTTTTCTTATTTCTCTCTTTCTACCGTTCTCTTTCCATTTATTTCTCTCTCTCTTCCCCTCTCGTTCTCTTCTTTCTCAAGCTTCCATCATATCGCACTTCTCTGTTAAAGTATAACAATATGGGGCACCTAACCCACTCACAGGGTTGGTTAACTCTTGATGTCCCTCATGTCTCTACCAACCAATCAGCCTTTAGTTTTAATGCCCCTCCCCCCCGTGTTTAGAATAATTTAAAAACCTAATTAAATCTTGAACTAATTGTGCCAATGGGGCAGTTTAGAACACTGATGAATTCACTGAGGTTTTCAAGTGTTTTGGTTGATTGTGGTGGGTTATTAGTGTTGTTGAGATGTGGTGGGTTATTAGTGTTGTTGAGATGTGGTGGGTTATTAGTATTGTGGTTGATTGTGGTGGGTTATTAGTGTTGAGATGTGGTGGGTTATTAGTATTGTGGTTGATTGTGGTGGGTTATTAGTGTTGCACTAGCCGCAAAGGCAATGGAAATTTTTTTAAAAGGGGGATTACGGTTGAATGCCGCCGGGAATTTTAGGTTTTGAAAATGTTGCATGAGAGACTGATGAAGTGTGTACAGACAGCGCAATAATCAAAGCAGACTCATGCCTTTCATGCAACTTTATCATGCAGCGCCTTAGCATGTATTAGAATCATCAAAACATAATAGCCCAAAGTTTGATCATAAAACTAAAGTGCATAAATTATCTATATTAAGCATATGGAGGACCTGTACTTTTCTTGTCAAACCGCTTAACTCTAGCAGAAATACGCCGATATGCGCAATTCCCTCAAATCGTTTGGACAAAATTATAATTTTTATTATATTCAGCTATGTTCAAAGTGTATTCTTCTCATTCTATAAAATAATATAAATAATAAGCCGCGGAAACTTCTACAGTAACAGCAATATTCTCTGCCTAAATGAACTAGTGTAAGCCCACAGCCATAATGGCCATAAGCCAGATTCATGGCCTAACCTATAGGAACAAACTCCAGAGTATGCTTTCTTGTTCTCTCCTGAAATAGACTACATCCATTTCATATCATGTGTTCTCTTCGAACGCTTCTAATAATAATAATGGATATTTAGTGATATAGCCTGATAGGTATTATATGGTGGATTTTTATTCAACTTTTTTTAAATGTAGAATGTTCAAGGTATTCCTGCTAGGTTCGTAGGCCTATGCATGGAAGCCACCAGAGATGCTAATGGAGGGTTTATAGTTACATTAAGGTTCAATTACCGTAGAGACAGAGCAAGTTTATTTGCTTGACAGCACCGGTCCGACAAATGTTAATGACCACGTCCAAAGCCTTCCTCTGACACATTCACCCTTGCACCCTGTATCCCATGTGCTGTAGAAAGATGGTTGTTTCTTCTCAGCTCTGCTGACTGTCTTGTTGGTGGTGACAGAGGAGAGTTGGCCATGTTACGCGGATCAGGATTCCCAAGTAACGCTTTCAGCCCGCACCAACTGCTAAGAAATCTCTGAGAACTCTGGAGCGACCTGACCTAAATTACACCCACAAACCAGTTCTAGCATAACTAACTAATTGCAATTCTTAAAAACATTGAATGTGAGAGAAAATAAAAGTAATTGAACCAAGTTCTTGGAAAGAAGCACCGGTATTTGACCTCTTAACATTTGGAATAGCCGTATTAGAATCATGATGGTCTTGCAGGAAGAATGCTGATGTCCCTAGTGCTGGTCCATCTCAGCATCCATCGCACGGCGCTTTCACTCATTGGCTTAGGTAGAAGCTAAGGCAGAGCCATCTCAGTATAGCAAGAACCGCAAGTTTATGTCTAATCGTCTGCGGTTGTTGCGCACCAAGGTGAGCTTTCCATCATAATAACAGGTTGCCTTCCCAACCACAACTTCATAACATCAAATTATATTAAGTGTTCGCTTTTTAATTGGATATATCATCACATTCAAATTGTAATTGTGGTCTTAATGAAAGAATCATGACTCATTGAATGTGTTTCAAATCAACCATGTTGCTCTCATCATCCAAACTATTTAAAATAAACATTCTAGCAATCTTTGTATTGGTTGATGTTGTATTGCAGATTGCATGAAAACTCTGAAAAATACGGAAATTAATGGATGTACGTGGATCATGTAAAATCAGTTTTATTGACACAACAGCAAATGCATCTAATTTCCAGATTAATTCTGTGATATGCAATCTGGTTTCCTGTGCTTTTATTGTAGAATTAATAAAACATACATGTCGTGGCAAAAGTTTTGAGAATGCACAATATACATTTTCACATCTGCTGCTCAATGTCTTTTAGATTTTTTGTCAGATGTTACTATGGAATACTGAAGTATAATTAAACAAGCATTTCTAAAGTGTCCAAAGCTTTAATTGACGATTATATGAAGTTGATTGCAAGATCAATATTTGCAGTGTTGACCCTTCTTTTTCAAGTACCTCTGCAATCCCGCCTGGCTGCCTTTGTCAATTAATTCTGGGCCACATCCCTGACTGGATGGCAGCCCATTCTTGCATAAATCAATGCTTTGGAGTTTGTCAGAATTTGTTGGGTTTTTGTTTGTCCACCCGCCTCTTGAGGATTGACACAACCAGTTTCTCAATGGGATGAAGGTCTGGGGAGTTTCTGGCCATTGGACGCAAAATTATGATGTTTTGTTCCCCGAGCTCACTTCGTTATAAATTTTGCCTTATGGCAAGGTGCTCCATGCATAGCTGGATAAAGGCATTGGTGCGTCGACGAAACTGTTCCTGGATGTTCGGGAGAAGTTGCTCTCAGGAAGGATGTGTTGTTAACATTACTTTTTTTTCGAGTGGCTGTGGGTTCTTAGGCAAAATTGGTGAGTGAGCCCACTCCTTTTGGCTGAGCAGCAACCCCACACATGAATGCTCTAGGATGCTTTCTTTTGGCATGACACAGGACTTGATGGTAGCGTTCACGCTTGTCTTCTCCGAGACAAGCCTCTTTTTCCGGATCCACCAGCCCCTGCCGGTCCCTGTGCTTGTTTCACCACCGGACAGGTCGTACTCCGGGGCAGCCAGCCCAAAAAGCTTAATATCGGATTGGTCAAGATCTCAGACCCAGTGAGTTGGACCATGCGAAATACGAGCACTAGGAGAGATTTTGACCTTGCAGAAGAGAGAATAGACTTTATACCCACCAGTTCCCTCAGCAGTCCAATCCCTGTACTTTTAGAAATATCTGTCCCTGGATGTTTTTCCTGGAGAGAAGTGGCTTTTTTTTGCCTTGCCCTTCTTGACATACCAGCATCCTCTCAAAGTCTCTCGCCTCACTGTGCGTGAGTATGCACTCACACGCTGCCTGCTTTCTCCATTTCCTGAGCAAGCTCTGCTACTCGTAGGTGCCCATCCCGCAGCTGAATCAACTGTTAGGAGACGGTCCTTGGCGGCTTGCTGGACTTCCTTGGCGCCCTGAAGCCATTCTTTCACTATCTTATAATTTGAACCGTTCTCCTTTGAAAGTTCTTGAAGGATTTTCGACGATAAATGATTCGATGATTCCTATAAATGCGTTTGATTTATCGTGTGAATCTTACTTGGCAGCAATATCCTTCCTGTGATATCCCGTTTTTGTGGCAATAGTCAAGGTGAAATGAACGGCACGTGTTTTCCTTGCGGGTAACATGTTGACAAGAGGAAAACATGATTTCCATAGCACCACTTCCGTCCTTTGGAAGTTCCAGTCTGTTTCGACTTCATCAGCATGACTGATGGTGATGTCTACAGCCCTTGGTCCTCCGGTCAATCACTCAATTCACAACTTACTCCTGGTGTTAGTACGAGGATCAACTGGACTATGATGTCAATACTCTGGTCCTTTTTGTGGCAGGGCTGAAATGCAGTGGATAAAATGTTTTTTGGGGGGTTAGTTCATTTGCAATTTGCAAGAGGGACCTTTGCAATTAATTGTAATTCATACTGATTACTCTTTCATAACATTCTGGAGTATTATGCAAATTTGCCAAAATATAGAAGACTGTGGGCATGCAGACCTTTGTTAAAAATTCTATATTTGTGTCATATTCCTCAAGAACTTTTTTGGCCCATTGACTGGTCATGCATGCACCAGACACAGCGCGCGATCTACACGACACTCACACACACACACACAGTCTTGTACAGCTAACCTTGTGGGGAATACAATTCAGTCCCATTCAAAATCCTATTTTCCTAACCCCTAACCCTAAACTAACCCTAAATCTTAACAGTACTACCTTACGCTAACTAACCTTACCCTAAACCTAACCCTAACCCTAAAAAACACACTAACTTTATCCTAACCCTAAACCTAACTAGCTCCTAACCTAGCTCCTACCCTAACTACACACTAACCCTAGCTCCTAACCTTATATTTTAATTAATTCTACCCCTAACCTTAACCCTAAACCCCCTAGAAATAGCATTTGACCTTGTGGGGACTAACAAATGTCCCCAGTTGGTCAATTTATACTTTTGTTACTATTCTCGTAGGGACTTTCTGGTCCCCACAGAATAGTTAACACGTCCACACCAACACACAACACAACACACAACACACACACACACACCCACACACACA
>NW_019948058.1:35136-38224 GCF_002910315.2 Salvelinus sp. IW2-2015
TTGAGATCGTGGTTGGGTTATTGTATTGTGGTTGATTGTGGTGGGTTATTTATTAGTGTGTGAGATGTGGTGGGTTTATTAAGTAGTTTGTTTGTGAAGGATGTGGTGGGGTTATTAGTGTTGATTGAGATGTGGGTGGGTTATTTAGTGTTGTTGAGATTGTGGTGGTGTTATTAGTGTTGTGTGAGATGTGGTGGGTTATTAGTGTTGTGGAGATTTGTGCGAGAGTGTGGTGGGTTAGTTATGGTTGTAGATGTTGGAATAGTGTTTGTGATTGTGGGAGTTGTGGTGTGGTTGATTGTGGTGGGGTTATGCTAGTGGTGGTTGAATGTGTGGTATGTGTGTGGTTGATGTGTGTTATTAAGTGTTTTGGTTGAATTGTGGTGGGTTATTAGTGGTGTGGTTGAGATGTGGTGGGTTATTAGTGTTTGGGTTGATGTGGAGGTAAAGGTGAGGATGTGGTGGGGTTAATTAGGTGTTTTGGTTGATATTGTGGTGGGGTTGATTAGTGGTTTTGGTTAGATGTGGTGGGTTTATTAAGGTGGTTGAGAATGTGGTGGTTATTTAGTGTTTTGGGTTTGATTGTGGTGGGTTTAGTTTGGTATGTGGTGGGTTTATAGTGTTTGGTTAACTGTGGTGGGTTAATTAAGTGCTTTCGGTTGACTTGTGGTGGGTTTATTAGTCTGGGTTGATTGAATGGGTGGTGTTCATTAGTGTGTTGAGATGTGGTGGGTTTATTAAGTGTTTGAAGATGTGATGTGGGGTTATTAGTGTTTATTTGTTTGATTGTGGTGGGTTCTTATCTAGTGTCTCTTGGTTGAATGTGGTGGGTTATTAAGTGGCTTGGGTTGAATTTTCGGTGTTAATTAGGCTTGGTTGTTTGGGTGGTTAGGGTTTATTAGTGGGTAGTTGCAGATGATGTGGTGGGTTTTATTAGTGGTTGAAGCATGGTGGTAGGGTTGCATGAGTGTTTCCGGTTGAATTTGTGGTGGGTAATGTTAAGTGTTTTTGGTTTGAATGCTCGGTGGGGTTTACTATAGTGCTTTGGTTGATTGTGTGGGTTGATGTTAGTGTAGGTGTTGAGGATGTGGCGTGGGGGTTATTAGGTGTTGAGAGTGTGGTTGGGAGTTTATATGAGGTGTTGCTTGTTGAGATGTTGGTGGGTTTATTAGTGGTTTTTGTGGGTTGATCTGTGGTGGGTTATTAGTGTCTTCTTGGTTGTACCTTTGTTGGTTGGGTTTTAGTATTCGCTGGTTTGATTGTTGGTGGGTTATTTAGTGGTGAGAGGTGTGGTTGGGTTATTAGTGTTGAGATGTTGGTGGTTTATTACGTGGTTGTTGGTTTGATTGTGGGTGGGTTATTAGTGTTTTTGGTTGAGTGTGGTGGGGTGTAGTTAGTGTGTTTGGTTTGGGATTGTGGTGGGTTATTAGTGTTGTTGAGATGTGTTTGGATTATTAGTGTTGTGGTTGTGTGGTGGGTTATTAGTGGTTTGTGGGTTGAGATGTGGTTCCCACACACACACACACACACACACACACACACACACACACTATCACCATTTTCTATTTCACCCTTTGAACAAATGAAAGCCATTTTGAGTGATACTTAATTAAAATGTAAATGTTACCGCCCAGTGAGAAAAAGCAGTTTCTCATTATAGAGAATAGATAGGCTATTAGGATGAACCTCGGTGCTGCACTTATATCCTTTGTGTCATCAAAACCACTGACTGAGGTGGCCTGAGGCCAGAGAGGAGGGAGAGACACAGACATGGAGAGAGCAGAAACGAGGAAGCAAGGGGGATGCAAATTGGTGGTGTGTTTAATAGCCTGATACACACACCTCACTAATACATTGTTTGTTCGACTACTCTGCCCATAGTGGGTGAAAACGTGCTTTGGCGATGATGTTTCACTTCCTTATGTTACACAAGACATTTTACCAAGACAAATGGGACTCTTCATGTTCTGAATGGTTTAGTGGGGTCTGTTTCCAACATATCATTAACATTATATCCAAAAAGTTGGATTTCGGAAGCTAATACATCCGATAATAAGCACCGGGCTCTGTCGCTCTGAGCGGTGCAGCGTTATCGCCAACATTTTTCAGGATTTGACATTTAGTGGCCATCATCTTCCAAGGTGTTTCCGCTGGTTGCAGAATTACATGATACGTGCTGAATTCAATATAAAAGAATTTGGAGGGAAAAAAGCTTAGGGTAGGCTCAGTGCTCCGTTGACATTTCACAGAGATATGCTTGTTTTTGTGAGAAGTCTTGGAAAAAGAAACTTCACAGTAACATGAACAGAATATATTAAAATAGGAACATACTACAATGTACAAAAATATAAACTCAATATGCAACAATTTCAAGATTCAAGATTTTACTGCGTTATAGTTCATAAGGAAATCAGTCAATTGAAATACATTCGTTAGGCCATAATCTATGGATTTCACATGAGTGGGAATACAGATATGCATCTGTTGGTCACAGATACCTTAAAAAAAGGTAGGGGCATGGATCAGAACCAGTCAGTATCTGGTGTGACCACCTTTTGCCTCATGTAGCGCGACACATCTCCTTCACATAGAGTTGATCAGGCAGTTGATTGTGGCGTGTGGAATGTTGTCGCACTCCACTTCAATGGCGAAGTTGCTTGATATTGGCGGGAACTGGAGCACGCTGTCGTACACGTCCATCCAGAGCATCCCAAACATGCTCAATGGGTGACATGTCTGGGCCATTATGTGTACAGATCCTTGTGACATGGGGCTGTGCATTATCATGCTGAAACATCAGGTGATGGTGGTGGATGAATGGCACATCAATGGGCCTCAGGATCTCTTCATGGTATCTCTGTGCATTCAAATTGCCAAAATGCAATTGTGTTCATTGTCTGTAGCTTATGCAACCCATATCATAACCCCACCACCACCATGGGGCACTCTGTTCACAACGTTGACATCAGCAAACCAGGATTCATCCATGAAGAGCACACTTCTACAACATGCCAGTGGCCATCGAAGGTGAGCATTTGTCCACTGAAGTCGGTTACGATGCTGAACTGCAGTTAGGTTAAGACTGGAT